>NC_136816.1:52912818-53195681 GCF_951394365.1 Tetrao urogallus | reverse complement strand
ATGTGTATATATATATACACATTGAAAACATACATATATAGATAAATACATATAATAATAATAAATATTATATAAATATATATATATAAATATTATATATATATTTATATATATATAAATATTATATATATATATAATATATATATAATATATAAATATAATAATAATAAATACATATAATATATATATGTTTTATAAATATATATATTATTATATTTATAATAATATATATATATAATATATATATTATATATATAATATATATATTATTATAAATATATATATATAATATATATATATATATATATTATATATATATTTATAATAATATATATTTTATATATATATATATATATATATATATATATATATATATATATATATATATATATATATATATATATATATATATTTTTTTTTTTTTTTAACGCAAGAAACATGACAATTATTGTGTTTCCAGTACTGGGGATGCACAAGTCTGATGAGATTTTATTCCCCAAGGGAGCTATAGGGGCAGTTTACTTCAGATCTATGCCAAGAGCCACAGCAGTGTCCTGAAGTCACATGTGTTCTATACATACATCATAACCAAAATGATTTCTGTAAAGTGTGGATGTTTCCCTTCAGTAGCTTTTTGCACGTGCAGCAGCACTACAGTTTACAGGTATCCATATTCCCACCTGTTTTTCCCCCAGTAAAAGCGGGGACTAAAATTTTAGGTAAGAACAACCAATGCTTGCAAGTTCTTAGGGTGAAATGCAGTGAGGACTGCATACATTTATCTATTACTGCATGGCTAACCTCAGGTCTATGTGGTCTAACAGAAGACGCTTCCTATACACTAGTCAGGTTTCAGGAAAGAACAAAATGTTCTTCTTTGAAAACAAGAAATAAGCAAGGCCTATCTACTTAAAACAGTTCCCAAATAATGGGGGCCCTCATCAGCTACTACACCAAGACTGGGAAAGCTCCTAGCAGACATGGTGAAGTAGGCTCCCCTGTACTCGCCACCCTGGACCACAGCACCACCAATGCCTACAGAGTGAGACTTTGCAGTTTGGCTGTGTCAGTTCTGGAATGAGCATTTCCCTGCTACCCCCCCATTGTGCTGTGCAGAACATGCTTCCAGCCAGGCAGAAGGCAGTTTGTCACAGCACATGGTCTCCTGAACATGAAGGCTGCAGATGAGCCTTGTCATTCTTGCTGTACTAAAGCAAAGGGTTGTATTTGAAAACGATAATAAATAATAAAATTATGAAACACTGTTCTTATGGAAAAACACATACCTCTTAAATGTGAAACTTCTGCTAAAGCATAAAAAAAAAGGATGAAAAATAAAGAAAAGCAGAAAAAAGCAAGCTCCCTCACTAAGAAGCTCTGAGCAGTGCTCTGAGTTTTACAGGGAGAAAATTGTTATGAATGTCATCTCCACAGGAACTAACAGGAAGTATGTGTGAACATGGGGCTAGGGGTAAAGGGCTCCTTTACTGTACTGCTGCAGGAAAGTGAAACAACAAGGCTTACAAATCACAACGTTGGGTTTTTTTTTGGAAATTATATTCTTTTTAAAAGGTACTGAAATAAAATCCAGTCTCATATGAAGAATAACAGCTCTCCAGGAATCACTACCATGCTTCGGCTCAAGACTAGCCCTTCCACTTCCCTTCTGTTGCTATGGTCCATGATATAGCATACCTGTCCTGATTGGTATCACAAGAATCTCCAACCAGGTCGTTGTCAACATCTGACTGCAAAAGAAAACAGAGGTAGTTCCCATATCAGCTGCAGAAAGCATCTATTAAAATGGCAACAATAAAACATAAGTAAATCAAATGCAATTAAAATGAAAGCATGGAAAAACATCTGTTTTGTAAAACCTACTTCCTTCTTTGCATCTTACTTCTTACCAAAAAGTCTGCTTTGTTACAGAAAAAAAACAGAATGATGAATAAGCAGATTTAAATTGGATTGCAATAGCTTCCAAAAGAGGTGAAATGCAAGTAAAATTCCTCAGTTTCTAGGAATACATACCACACGTTTTTAACCTAGACTGATTTCTTAAGTGAACAAATTTCTCTAAAGTTTCCAGCATAAGTTAGTTACAAAGGGTTTCATCAGAAGTTAAAAGTGTCACACTGACTTCTTACCTACAAGCAACGAAAGTTTTGCTAAGTAAGGATTAGGTCCTCATGAAAGAAATACTGACTGTAACTAAATCACACCACTGTGGGAGTCTGGCAGTGGACTCTGTCAGACTGGGGCAGGCTCACACGAAGAGTGGAAGACACTGGTGACAGTGCTAGGGAAGCAATGCTAGCAACATCCAAAGATACAATAATATGCCTGCTGGTTTCCCTTTTCAATGCTAGGAGCATCTGAATCTCTGCAAAACCCTCCTGAATACCTACTGTCAGAAGGGAAACACCATCTGCATGGGCTGCCTCATTCTCTTAGATCTTTCTGATCTCAGCAGTCCTTCTCCTTAAATGTAAATGTTTATTCCTTCTGCCTGCTAACCTGATTTGGATTGCTGACTGTAGGACAGCTGTCACAGGCATCACCAACACCATCATTGTCCTTGTCCTCCTGGTCATGGTTGGGGATCCTCTGACAATTATCTAAAAGGTTCTTAATACCTAGAAAAAAGTGAACAGGATATTAGTTTAAAAAAAAATCAGCATCAAGAATAGAAAATACATTGCTCCTTTTCAGTAACTACTTAATCCTGCAATGACATTAAAGATCTGCACAGCAAATCTTTTTTATGTGTTTCCATTTATTTAATCACTGTTAGAAACATCTTGCTGAAGAACAGTTTTCAATCCAATCACACATCCCTCATTAGTTACACACACTTCGCTGTCTCGTTCTGTGTCACATCATAGGATGAAATATTTTATCTTCATTACTATACCTGAAAGACAGTGACTTTTCTTCTTTCAAGACTCCTACAGCAATGGACATAATACATCACATAGCCCATAAACATTTGACAGAGGCAGCAGCTGGATAATCTAGGGCACATTAGCACCTTTAAGGGGTTACTGAATGACCAATAATCTTAACTTAAATCAAGTTTTGTTCCATGCTTATCTGTTATAAAGTGTTTGGCACTTCAGATGGAGGCTAAAAGACATAAATTGGTCTAAAAGAAAATTACTTAAAGCAGAGATTTCATGAAAAAGGGCAAAGTGTTACATGACAGGAGCTGTTGACAGAAAGTTGTTATAATACACAACAATTTCTGGGTAAATTTCAAGACTATCAGAGAAGTTGTAAGCAAAGAGTTACCAACCATCTCCATCCATGTCATCATCACAAGCATCTCCTTTCCCATCACCATCTGTGTCCCTCTGGTCATTATTCAGGACACTGCGGCAGTTATCACAGGCATCTCCAAAGATATCTTCATCACTATTTCTCTGGTTAACATTGGGAGTCAAGACACAGTTATCCTGCAAGAGGCACAGATCCAGATCAGATATAACGGAGCCATGAATCCTGCACTCCCACTTCAGTGAGCCATTTGATATTTTACACAAACATTAGCTCTGGACCAGATTTCACTACCTCTCTCAGAGCTTTGCTGTGTTCTACACACCACAGGAACACTAAACATGAACACTGAGAACCATAAAGATTTATTCATAACTTTGACAGCTGATTCTCATTTTGGATGGGTCCACATAAGTAACCTGCATCTCAGCAGCATTTGTCAAGGTCTGTAAATGTTCTCGATGAAAGGTGATGGCCCTCTTCATGTACAGACTCAAAATAAAGCTAAAACACTTGGAAAATTACAATCTGAACTTCTGTTCTGATACATTCTAATGTCCCCATGGAAATCTCTTTCAGAATGTGATCCAAAGCTTTTTCTAGTTACTGGCAAGACATCCACTGTCTACAGGTTTTGTATCTCCCATTAATTGTGCTGTCCTGTCAAACTGCTCTTAAAAAGAAAGTTAGTAATATAAGTAACGTACCTAAAGGTCATGTTAAGGGACAACGAAAGAAGGACATAAGTTCTGTGAATAAAAAACTGTAGAATTTGATGCTAACACATAATAATGGAGCATATGCAGGTGAGACTTAAGGCTGGTTGGGCAGCCTTAGTTGTTTCTTTTTGTATGTCTTTTTTTTTGTTTGTTTATTTGTTTTTTTTTTAGGTATTATAAATGGATGTCTTATATTTAAAAAAAAAAAAAAAAAGAAAGTGGGATTTAAAAAGCTGCTGACAGTAAACTATATTGAATATTTGGCAAATAGAACTAGATTCCAAACTGACTGCCTACTGCAGTAATTTGAGATCCTTCTGTCTGCACAGACTCCTGTACCCCAGTGTGTACAGAGTACCTGCTCATTGGGAATGCCATCTCCATCTGCATCTTCATCACAGGCATCTCCAATCCCATCATCATCAGCATCTTCTTGTCCAGAGTTTGGTACAAACCTACAATTGTCCTAAAGAAGAGAGACATGTTAGGTGTACTGTGAGACGAAGTTATTAAAATTATGAAAGTATCTGATTTTCTATTATTCTTTTAATTAAATGAGATAGAATTTATTCTCAGGAGTTCATTAACTTGAAAAAAGATGAATACATATTGTCACACTTCTTATGTTCCTCTTCATCCCCTATGTCTCAGAATTAGTAGAGCATTAAGAAAGAATTTCTTACCTTCCTGCAGCTTTCAGCAGGGCAAGAAAGCTCTTCATTAGGGTAGCCATCAATGTCAACATCTTTTCCACAAATATAACCATCACCAGCCCAGCCAATGCCACACTATCAATAAAACAAGGCAGTACTACCAAAAGATTAATAGATCAATGCAGTAATATCAACTTTGAAAATACTAATATGCAGGAGGCATAAACAGGCATTGTAGTATACTGAAATACACCTTAGCATCTCCCAGTGTGAAAAGAAAAACTGTAATTCAAGCTCTCTGTATCTGGAAACAGCTAGAATAAGCTACGGTTTTGTTTTAAATGGACTGTCTGGCTGCAACACTTCATGATGCTGCTCCCAGGGAAGGAAAGCACAATGCTGTCTATACTGTACATAAAATCTGTGATCTCATTTGGAAACCTATCATCTCTATCAGCAGACAAATACAAGCACTGGGGGTATGCTGACAAAATCCCTAGTTATGGCTATGCAGCCAAAAACCCTCCACTCAGTAGAGCACCAAGAGAGGGAATTGCCCTTGTGATGCATTCTGTACATCAACACTTGTGAGTCACAAAGAATCACAGAATTGCGGTCATTAGAAAGGATCTCTGGGGATCATGTAGTCCAACCCCTCTGCTAAAGCAGGTTCCCAGCAGCAGGTTGCAGAGAGAGTCCTTTCCAAGGAGAATGCAGAAGGTCTATAAAAACCATTCCCAAAAAATCGTAATCACACAAATGTATGCAGCTCATGCAGCAAATATGGCACATGAGTATGGCTGCCTTATAGAAGAGATGCAGGAGGGAAAAAAATTGCAGGATAACCAAATAACCAAATTGCAGTTTGGTTATTTTCATAACTGGTCTGGGCCAGTGTGCTGCAGTCTGGATACTCAACTGTAAGGATATAATGACCACAGAGACTCGCTCGCTTTCAGCTGTTATTCATTGTACAAATGAATGAATTTATGAACTCACAATACATGTCACCTCTCCTCGCCTTTCCTCAATACACCGGGCATGGACACTGCATGGATTGAGGGCTCGACTTCTGCAGCTTCTCTCAGCCTGGCACCCCTTGATTTGGTCGCCTGTATATCCTGATTTGCACTGGCCACAGCGATAAGAGCCCTGTAAGAACAAAATGTTACTAGCAAGCCCCTTTTAACAGACTTTTTAAAGCAAGTGTGTGAGCAAGACTCATGTCACACTGCTCACGCTGTGCAAATTCGTTCACTAAGGCTTCCTGCCCTGTGAACAGATTTTCACACAGAAATCAGGTTTTTCCCCCACACTACAAACTCTAAAACTGTCAAGATCAGTTTTTTGTTTAGCCAAAGAAAAGTCTTGCAGCAACAACAGGTTCCAGATGATGCATTGTTTCCACCAGTATCACTATAAGCTAATTCCAAGTGGTCAAAACTTTGTGTAAAAATTCTAAGCAGCTTCTATTTATTCAGATTCGAAGCTCTTCTTTCAGTGTAAGGCTGATCTAACTGCTTATCTAAGCTGAATTGGGTACAATAATCACAGAAAATCAAGAAAGTTCATCTTGTATTTACTCCATTATTATTTTTTAATTTAGATGCTTTTAAGCCAATATGAGATAAATCATGTTCTTCAGAAAGGAATTCAGGAGTTGAAGCCTCATTTACATTGTTGTAAAACATCCATGCAACCTTTTTCAGTGGTTTACCTAGAAGCACAAATACATTTTTATGAACTGTATTTGTACAACTCTTAGGAAAAAAAAAAAAACACAACACATAGAAGCCAAAGAATCTAAGTTTGTGCTCAGATAATCACAATAAAGGATACAACTCAACTTCCAACTGAACTTTCCAACTCAAGACACTTTTGATTCCAAGAATAATTACTTCTGTCAAAGAAAAGCAGTGGACGGATCTTCAACAAACTCAAGCCTTTGTGAAATTAAGGTGCCCCAGACAAATTCACTCTTCCCACACAAAGTCTACTGGGATGTCCCAGTCCAGCATAACAGAGAGGAATTTACAACTCAACCGGGCAACTTCTGTCTTGTGTTCTTAAATTTGAACTCTGTGCCATCTGCATACTTCAGTCTGAAACATACATAGATGACTGAATCTCTGACACGATCGCATGATCACTGACTATGCAATCAGCATCACTTTCATAAAATGTAACAGTCTACATGTTTTCTAATTGACACCATGGTTCAGAATCTGCTAAATTTTCTCAGTATATTCTGACTCTATCAAGCCCTGGTATGCATTAAACCCGCCTTCAGGGCAGCTTTTGCAGACCAAATTCTTTTTAAAAGAACACAGGAGCAAAAATCCACATGCTGATGTTTGACAGTTGGTGGGCCTCTTTTTGACCTGTGCTAACCAGACCTGACAGCATCTAGAATAAGGTTAGTCATGCAGTACATGTAACATGCAAGAGACGCAATCCAGACACCAGAATACCTGTGCATAGAGACAAACTTACTGAGCAGAAAGCAGTCCTAGAAACACTGTTTGCAGGGAAACACACCACATGGAACACTGCTGGCAGCCTCAACAGTATTTGGTCACAAAACAGGACCCTGTTTTAACTTGCAGGTTATTTTAAAACCCTTTCCTGTTACTAACAAAGTCTGCTCTATGCAGTCAGGTGTAGCAGAAAAAAAAACAACTGACAGCAGCATAAGTGAAGTGAAAGGTCCAAATTGCTTTATAGCATTAAAATGTTTATACACACAGTCTATTTGATCCTAACATATTTCAAACTCTTTCTACTTGTTGGATTTCATATCCACCCGTATTAAATGTGCTTTATTAATTGCAGCTCTCCTTTTCTCCATGACTATATAGAGCAATACCTAATACTATATAAACATCCTTATGAAGTGGAGATTTCCTAAATGAAAGCTTGTTGAGAAAGCTTATTTGCAACAGTTACTTATGGGAAAAGATGAAAGGAAGGACAGATTAAGTTTTTGAAAAGAGGTTCCTTGCCACAACATGCCCATAAGTACGAGTAACTGGAGGATGTGGAAAGAAGGGTTATTACCAGTCCTCATGGCAAGCGATGCGTATACACACAAATGCCAGATCAAATATTGATTATTTTGTTTTTATACACAAAAAGGGGCAAAGATTCTTTGGTTTAGATGTAGCCAACAAGCAGAATATATTATTCAGTTCTTCAATGAGAAGCACAAATCCAATTCTAGCCTGAAGGAATTTTAAAACAATCATTTAAAAAAAAAAGTCAGAAATGAAAACTGCTTACCAAAGTGTTTATGCAATGAGAATTTGGAACACAGATTCCATGCCCACCATTCTGACATTCATCAATGTCTAAGCAGACCTAGCAATAAAACAAAACAACGTAATAAAAAACAGGCCAGCTTGAGATCTAAGTCTGAAGAAAAGCCACAGAAGTTTAAGTCTAGAGAAGTGCCACAGTCTCTTCCTGGAACCACTTCTAGAATGGCAGACACGTCCACTTCCTTAATTTTTAGACAAGTTTCCAAACACTTATAAATTCAAAAAAGATACTGTGAGATACACAGAATTTCCACACTATTCCTAACTATTAAACTTTTAATACACCAAAGCAAGAAAATACAATTTTAGATCTTCTAAGGTTATCGTGGAATGACCACAACATAAATAAATACAATACTGATACACAGTTAACATAAGCTATCACCATGCAATGGAAGTTACTGCAAGGATACTGTCTTTCACCTGCTTGTTGTTCTTGGCATAGCTGAGTCCTACTCCTTGCAAAGTTTGTCCTGTATATCCTGGGGGACAGGTCTCACAACGGAAACCTGGAGCAGTATTCACACAACGCACTCCAGGGAAGCAGGGGCTGTAATGACACTGCAAGGGAAAAAAAAAAAATAGAAAAAAAATATCAAATGAGCACTTGTTTGTACTTCAGTAATGTCCAGACTCTGACTGTGCACACAGACCTCTCAGTCAACCTGCCCAGGTAATATTAAACGCAAATGTCTGAATGCTCTTCTATGTTCTGTCAAAAAGCTGACTTGCAGAGAAAAGTTTCAGGTATGTTTGACTCCAGCTGGTCTTCAGCTAACTCTGTAATTTAAATGACACAATCTTTCATTCTTTCTTTTTTGCCTGTAGTTGGTGCTCTGAGCTCTGATTCTCATTCTTCCTTTTGCTAGGAAGGCTAATCTCCTTTGGAGACGAGAATATAACTGGAGGGGCTCAGACACTATCAGGAAAGCAGCAAGTTCACAACCCACGAATGGTCTTGAAATTGTGTTTTGTACACACAGAAGCAGCAGTGGCATTTTCTTTTGTTTGCATTTGGGCAAATCTCATAGTCAGAAGTAAACCAAATACAATGTACAAGCCAGATGAAGAGGCCTGTGGCAGTGGCACCCACACATTTCTAGACCAGAAGCCAACAGGCAACCCTCAGCACTTCTACCAAAATACCACACACTCACAGCACCAGCCTTAGACTAAAGACATTATTTAGTTCACTGCCTTGTGTGGTTTTACAGAATGGTTTTAATCCATTTCAGTGGCCTTGTGGGTGCCATTTTAAGAACTACATCCCTGTACTGCTGCCTCTCAAGTATCAACAGTAGCCACTAAGCAGTATCTGTGGAAGTACTGAAAACATTAACACATCATCACACTGCTTATGGCTCAGAGACAGCACATAAGAAACACAGAAAGAATTTAAAAAAACGTTTAAAAGAATGTGTCTTTCCACCTTCATAATTAACAAAAAAAAAAATCTAAAATGAAGGCAGAACATGCCAGAGCACATTCACAAACAACAGACATGAAACTTGTGCAATTACTAACCAGTAACTGAGCATACAATTCAATGGAATTATGTCTGCAATTAGCATAGAAAATTATTTAATGTGGATTTTTTATTGTATCCAGGAGAGGGCACTCAAATTACATCATGAACAGAGCAGAGCTGCAGCTCAGAATACAGGCTATGAAAGTAATGTCTTCAAGATGGTAAATAAGGGAGCTTGCTGCAGATATTTTAACAGCCTTTGAAAGAATGACAGTAGCTCTTAAAGAAACCTAGAAGCTTCCTCACTTCTGTAGATTTCTTTAAGAGCAGCTTCTTAAATGCCAATTTTTATGAAGTACAGAAATAGTTCGTTCAGTAGAAAGCTGAAGAGATTCCCAGATAATCTTCAAAAATAAATGACTTTACTTACAGCCTCAGCTAACCCAGGAAAACAAGTAATATGACAGAGACCCTTTTATTAGGCAACAAAAGGCTACTGCCATTTATTATCTCTTTTCTCACTCTGCTTACATAAGTGAAAATCCAGTTGCTACAGGAACTATTTTCTGGTGAACAAAATGCAAAAAACAAGTTGTCATTTGAGTAGCAGTGTCCACATGCAGTGTGACATCATTTAGGTAAAATTCCTCACTATTTCTAGTAATCAGTTCTGTCATGCAGAGCGTGGTACATCATGATTACTCAGGGAAGCCTAGTCACTGGGACGTCACACATTGGTCTTGGCTTGTTTTCCCAACACTGCTATCATGGGTAGAATTGCTCCAAGATTGAAAACAGCAGAGAGGAGCTACGTGTCTGTTTGGGTGCAGCTCAAGAAATTGACCCTTTCCATACTAATAGGCTCCATGTCACCTGGCCTAAGTATCTCACCATGGCTGCCTGGCATGAAACTCACATCACAGTTGTCTCCAATTCACCTCCTGCATTCACATTTTAGAGCTTTACCTCTATTTTTTTGCACCTTCTGCTGCAGCAAACACGTGAGGCAAAATAAAGACAAAACTACAACTCCAGAATCTGCCACACTCAACCCATTTTCTCTTCCCCGTGTTTTTCTCACAAAGATAAGTTGGGCACAAAGCAGCCTTTCTGCTGATGGTCTTCAGGAGAGAGTAAACCAAACAAGCAATCACAGCACATTTTCTGTTGGCTAGAAAAATGAAAAATGGGAATTGCTCTTGCATCTGACACCATAAGGAAGTACACTGATAGTACTGTGATATCCACAGGCACAATTAATGACCTAATTCTCTTGATTCCCTGGTTTAATACATCCAGGCATTTCTACAGAGGGGGAAAAATAAGAATAAAATCACTAAAGGGTAATGGCAAAAATCATCATACAGAAAAACCATGAAGCAACATGAAGCTGTAGGTGTTTCAGTTGTTTGAATTAAGTTCTGAGTTAAGTGACAGATTTCAACTAATAAACGTTTTGTTTAATCATTTAAGATACTGAAAATCTATTACTTCAGTCCTCAATCCAAGCAAGTTCTGAATTGCTAGCGTATAGCACAAGAAAAAAAAAAACACAGCTTTCATCACAGCCATAAATAAAAAAAAGAAGGAATAATTGTTTATTTGCTGCCATAAATCTTAAAAGTTAGGTTGAAAACACAACTACAGTTAGGAATAAATAGAGGACTTCAGTCTCCAAGGCCAGGTCAGGATCACTACAGCTGAAAAATACAAAGCCCATGTCAACAAGAAGCGTTCTCGCTGCTCTGCACACGTAAGAATTTACTGAATTTTCTGTGGAATAGATTTAACTCCTTTAACTTCCCAACTCAACAGGGTATTTCAGGCTCTCACACATATGCCTCCATACATTTGCAGCAACAGCAAAACAGGGAGGTAGAATCAAATCAGAATGAATTAATATGCACTATGCAAGCAGTCAGCAAACGCTAGGAACAGCAAGCATCAGCAATCCACTGCTGTACATGAAACAGGTGCTTTTTTTAATTCAGTGAAAATTACTAATTTACCTCATCAATATCGGAGCATATCACTCCATTCCCTGTGAATCCGTCAGGGCATGGGCCGCACTGAATTCCTTCAGCTGTCTCCATGCACCTGACTCCCCTGAAGCAGGAACTTGTTTCACACTTGGGTTTGCTATGCCTAGGAAGTGGAGTTGGAAAATTCACCATTCCCAAACCTATAATGCAGAAAGAAGAGCAGTTTTAGCAATTGAGAGAAACATCAATCATGGCTTTCGGCTGGCAAATGTTCTGAAAAGATCCCCAGGATGCTGCTCAGCTGGGACTTCGCATTTCTACACACTGCTACCAGCTGTGCTATGGCTGAAGAGATTTCATGCTGGCAATGGCCCAGCAGGGCGTTTCATCCCTAGATGCGGGAAATTAAGGCTGCTTTGTTAGGTTCCCATACTGCTCCTGGCTACATGTGGGGGCCCTCCTGCTAGGTCAGTCCCAGTACAGATCTATTGCCGGCCAGGACAGAAAACTGCCAAAGCCAGTGTCCTCAGATGACCAAAAAATGCTGAAGGGCCTAAAGTTTGAAGGTACAAGGCTCTCTTCTGGGTATTTAGCAGCATCGCTACTTTGTAAGAAAAACAACGCCTTGATTTTATAAAAACATATCTGACAAGGACAGGGAATAAAGAAGCAACAGCTGGCAGCCTATGAATGCACACCTGGACATGTAAGCACACTCAGACAAACAGATACCAGCACTGTGCAAAGGAAAGATTTTCCAAGGCTCTGGCTGGTGTTGACACCCAGTACCAATGTGTGGACTACACCTTCGCATTTGTGCATGACTAAAGACTTTTTCCTCAGCACTAGCATAGTTTAAACTTGGTTGGAGCTCAACTCAATCTTGTTATTATGGATAGTTTGGAAGAAACAATCAAAAAGACATGGTACCTGTAAGGTCTTTTACTTCACTCACTGAGGCACTATTTTCTGTTTTTATACTGAGAGCATACGAGTCCTACATTTGTGTAAAAGGGCCATGCTGTAGCATTCGGGAATGTATCCCTTTTATTTAGTGAAAAGATGGACGCTTTCTTTTGGATCTTGCTGCTGTTAACCAGTGACAACCTACAGAGAACCAGACTACTTCCAGACAGACTGAGATTTTCCTCATACTGACAGCTAGTGCAGAATATGATTCCTCAGTTGTTTTCCCACTAAGTCTGATGGTTAGGCATTTGACAGTGTCTCCTTCTCTGAGAACATGTGGTACATCATCATGGCAAAGCAAGAACTGACAGCACTGTTAGGCAGTACTGCTTGTTTACAATGTTTTTATAACCCTATTGAGGTATAAAAACTTTTTTTTCATCTGATAATCGGATTATTAGTAAAGCTTTTTCTCTAATGAAAATCTATTTTAAATTTGTGATCAACATATCTAAGAACTTTGGAAACAGTATTTTCTGAAAGTACTTAGATGCCAAGTAAAACTGATGTTAGTTTCTAAATGAATGTACATCTCATATAGTTTTCTTTTACAAGCAGTGCAGGAATACTCATACTCACCACAAGCTTGGCACTCAGCTATGGTATTTCTCAAAAAAGTTGTTTCCTTGACCTTAAGAATACAGAAAATAAACACTGTTTAGATACAGGTAGTTTGTATCTGGCTGAACCAGCAGAACCATTACAATTCTTCCTAACATGCCACTCAGACAACTCAAAATACATACATCATCTTGAAATCAGTTGCTCTTTGTACTCCATAAAGTTAAGAACAGCAGCAATGGTAATACTTCAGTTCAGTAGGTTTATGCTCAACAACAGCCATGCGCTTCTAAATCCAGCACTGAGAGCAAGCAGCAACTGGCACAAATTCATGTCCAATTCAGATATACCTGTACCAGGATCCATCACGTTGTTTCTTCTCACTGCATCATGCATATGAGGCAATGAATTCAATGCAGAAGCTTACTGCTTACACATATTCTCCCATTGACCCCATTGAAGTCACAAAGCTTGGGATATTCCATAATGAGGTCCTTACACAGTACCTGTTGTTTGAGAAGGTCTTTCACCTCTCCCAGTATCTGGTTCATTTGTACCATCTGATTCATCAGTTGCCTATTAAAATCACCTGTAGGGAAACAGCAACAGAAGAATACACAATGAATAACATTTTTTCATTTGCCATTATTGTCTCTGAAATGCAAGATGGAAATATCTTGAAAGCCAAGAAGGCCACACACTGCTGTTGTTTAAGTCCTGTAGCTATGCTTAGAGCAAACACAGTATCTAATTTTAATTGTTACAGAGGGATTTACGTGAACGAGATTCTGCTGGACTGAACTGAACAGTATGCCACAGAAAAGACTAGAGAAAGCATGAACTTCTTTCTCACACAAAGAGACAATTGGTCTGATTTTTCCTACCCTTCTATTGGCATCAAAACTGCTAAAATATAACAATAATGGCAATTAATGCCACCAGACTGAGACCAGTAACCCTAAATGAAACCACGCGGTCACTCTGACCAAAACAGCCTTTTTAGTACCTGTGCAGTCACCTGGCTTTTCTTCCGAAAGACTACTCACTGCTCTGTGCACTAGTTCCACAGTCACTTTTTCTTCTAGAGGGGTGCAGAAAACAGCTACTCAATACAACTGAAGGGGAATGTTTGCAATACCTCACTTAGGAAAGGAAGGCAAGGAAGAGGCATGAAGCATCTCTACACAAGATGGGGGGGAGGGAGGGAGTCACATTGCCTAAGTACAGTCCATGTCACCAAAACCAATTCCTGCACACTTTCCAGAGTGAAACCACCCAACATTCACAGCCAGCTCATCATATAGCTCTATGTACAAAAAGCAGTCACTCTGACCAAAATGGCCATTTTAGTACCTATGCAGTCACCTGGCTTTTCTTCCAAAAGACTACTCAATGCTCTGTGCACTAGTTCCACAGTCACTTTTTCTTCTAGAAGAGTGCAGAAAACAGCTACTCAACAGGCTACAAATTCTCAGTTCTCAATACAAAAAAATAATTAAAAAAAATCTGAGAATAGATAGATAAAAAGTTACATCTGTAATGAACTATAGGAAAGGAATAGAATTGATCTACAATTTTTACACAGGATTCATATTTGTTAAACAAAATCAGTTTTGACCCAATGCCAGGAAGAAAACAAAAAGTACGTTTAGAACACTAGTCTGAGTTTGTAGCTCACTTAGAAGCTTCCAGCTTTCTCAAGCCAGCTATTTGTTTACTTCCTCTATTTGCTTCTCAAAGCGTATATGCCAAAACAAATGCAACAAATACCTGCTGATTTGCATTCCAAGCAGGCTGGTTATTTTGATATTATGTCCAACGGCTTCAGGGAAGTTTATTCATGTATTTCTTTGAGAGTATTGTAAGCTTGCACGAAAAATACTTTTCTTAATGTTAACCTCACTGTTTGGTACTTCAGAGCATTTCTCAGTGTTTGCAAACATTCTAGTGCAAATTGTACAGTTCCACATATACTACTTTTTCTTCATTTCAGATTTTCTTACAGCAAGTGTAAAGACTCAGGAACAATCTATTCAAGATCCTACCTCTCCGAAAGTCCCATTCTTTTCTTATTTTTATCTGGAGAGGAAGCTGGTAAAAGTTAATATTATGAATATTTCAGAATCCCATAAGAGAACTTAGCATGCAAGCTGTCAGATACTGGAGTTTGTTCTTGTTTTGTTTGTACTGTTTTTAAGCATAAAATAATTCTTGGCATTTGACTGAAATCAACAAAAAATCTCAAGATTTCAGATGTTTCTTTGTTGGTCAACATTTGATTGAAAAAGCAGATCTATTTTTTTTTACACTTAAATTTGGCAGACTGTCCACTGTTAAGGTGGACTAAACATGTTATACTGATATGAACTATGTGTCCCACTGGCAAATTTAGATAGCAAAGCATAAACAGGTGAGCAACAGTATTATTTTTTTCCTCCTACATTTAAAGCTAAGTCCTACGGTAAGCCTTACCAGTAGCAGAATGGCTGATGATTCATGGTAAAAACCTGGAGAGGTCCTTTAGGGTGCCGCTGGGACACAGCATGTTGTAAAATCTACTGGGGAGTGGCATTTTTCCTGGGAGCAAGCAGGGTAAGCCACAGGTACACACTGAAGGCATATGGTTATCCTGTGCTACTACACAGTCTCTCCCATAACTGCCCTACTTAGGTACTTCCCTAGTACAGCTAGTGTCTACGTCTGTATTTTGAGTCAGTAACAATCTACCGGAATAGCTTTCACAATAGCAGAATCGTAAAATCACAATGTTGGAGAAGATTGGAGAAGACCTCCAAGATCGAGTCCAACCATCCACCTATCACCATTATTTCCCCACTAAACCATGTCTCTTACAACATCTAAAACATGGTTGTCCAACCTTCTGGTTTGCTTGGGTCACACAGAGCAAACAGGAATTGCCTTGGGCCACATATAAAATATGTAACAAGTTTAATACATATAAGTAACATTTTAAAAAATGTATTTCTTATTGAAATATAAAAAATAGGGAGCAGCAAAATCATAAAACCAGTGTGATGACCTTGTTTCTGAGAAGCTGATAATGCGTCAGGTCAGTTCAAAGCCAGTTCAAAAACTCCCACTGAGTTCTCAATGTGTCCATCAGAAATTTTTTGATGAAATAATACCCTTCCTGTGCTTCATCCTTGACAGCAGTTGTTCACAGATGCGTGTACTACAAAAAGCAATTACATGAATCAGGAGTGACTGTGAAACGAGGGATATTCTCTCCCGGTAGGAGAGATCTTACTAAAGCTTAGAAAGTAGACATGTTCAAATTTTTTCTTTGAGTTGAATGTCTCACTGCAACTCTATACATTCCATGTGAAAATTCACAAGTAATGCATTTAAGTCAAATAAAAATAGAATTGCAAATACAAAAAAAACAATGACTTTTTTGGAAATCTTGACAACTACTCTCAAATTCCTGCATCAAACTGTAAAGCATATTTTTCACTGTTCACAGGACTGTGTTCAGTCAATATATCAAAATGTATGAAATTATTTGCCATAATTTCAACATGCCGTAATTTAAGTTTCATTTGAAATGCTGTTGTTGTCTGAAACACAGCACAGTCAAGGTGATTTTCACCTCGAAGACACATGTTTAACTCAACTAAATAAGTGGTCAAGTCCATCAAAAATGCTGTATCTATGAGCCACGTTTAATCTTCATGTTCTGGCACACGTCCTCCTTTTGATTCCATAAAAGGACTTGATTTCTGTTTGCAAATCATAAAGCCTAAATTTTTTGCATTTTACCCCTACTTTGCCACCTTTCTTCAGATAAGTAAATGATGACCCCATAATCAGCAGCCATACTTCTAAGGAACTCTTAGAACAGGACTTTATGAAATTCAGAGTTTGATGACTTCTTACATGGCATTAACTGAAGTTTTTGCATGTAGATTTTCTTGATGCCTGGTGCAGTGATATTTCAGGAAATGTGAGTTACTGGTGTTAACTGCATCATCTTCTACTTTTTTTAAGACCCCCTTTTTACAATCATCACCAGGGCACCACCTGTAGCTATACCAGATAGGTTGACAAAGGTTAGAGAAAAGTTTTATTTTATATATTTAATGTTTTTTTTAAAAAATTTATTTTATATATTTATTTTAATGTGTCTTTTTTTTAAGCCGTTTCATACAAATCAACAAATTTAATTATGCCTTTCCATCTCACCCATTTCTTCAGTGACGTTATATTTATCAACACCTCTAATAGATGTAAGCTGTATCTGTAGCATCAGTACTTTGATTTGTTACTGAAGTGTAAAACTTCAAATTAGCAGCTTTACTCTCTAAACATTTTTTGATTGCTGTTCCGATTTCTTCAGTCGACCTGGCTATAGACTGGTGAGACAAACAATATTCTAGAAACATCCATTTTTCTTTTCTAATCAGGACACGTTACATCCATCATGCTTACCATACATTTGTTAACAAACCCACCATGAGGAAATGGTTTGAGTTTTTTTTTGCAATCAGATCTGGTATCACACAACTAGTTTTTAATAACAGAGTCCATTTAACTTTTTTTTTTTAAAAAAAGTATTTTGTTGAGCCGACAGAACTTTTTCAGTTCCTCTATTTCATCCTCATGAAACATTCCTTGACATGCATCAAATTTCGCAGCATGTTTCTGCATATAATGTCTTCTAAACTATAATATTTGAAAACTGACAGTATTTCCTTGCAAATTAAGCATAATGTCATATATGTCAGCACTGCACCCTCCCCAAAGCCCACGACAGAGCTGCCATCACAATGACTTGGCAGCAGATGGCACATGCTGCAGTACAAGCTATGCTGGGCCACATGCGGCCTGTGGGTTGGACACACTAGATCTAATCATTTTTTGAACACCTCCATGTATGGTGACTCAACCACCTCCCTGAGCAGTCTGTTCCAGCACCTGACCACTCTTTTGGAGGAGATATTTTTCTTAATATCCAGCCTAAACCACTCTGCTGCAACTTGAAGTCATTCCCTCTCATTCCATCACTGTTACATGGAAGAGGCCAACTCCCATCTCACCACACCCTCCATTCCGGTCATTGTAGACAGCAATGTGCCCTCTGAGCCTGCTGCCTTTCCAGAAGAAACAACCCCAGTTCCCTCAGCCACTCCACATAATACTTGTGCCCCAGATCCCTCATCAACACTTGAATTCAGACAAGGATTTGAAGAACTACTGTCCACAAGCAACCTAAGTCCCTTCTTCATAAGCCTGAGGTTATGGCAGGAACCTATTTGCCCATATTTTCCTTGGATCTTGTATAGGTCCTTGGATCAGTTGGCGAGCTTCATTGCTCAGCTAATCAGATCAGGCAAACTGACAAAAACACTTGGTTGTATGATTTCAGACCACTGAAATGCCTCATACATATTGTGCCTTCTTCTAGCTCTTTTGAGCTGATACTGGCTTAAGCACCCCACCACAGACTAATCCAGCAAAATTAGTCCTGAACCATTGTTCAGAGAGGTTTTGGTTACTAAGCCAAAATTAGAAATCGGCTGTGACTGAGGGATGAACAGTAGTTGATTTCTTGTCAGTCTGCTACACAAAGAAGATGCATACAGAAGTTACACGCATAACTACAGAGAGGCAGGTTTAAAATAAACAGAAGGAAATATCTCCTAACATGTAATGAACTTCTTGCCAGAAGACAGTGTATTCAAAATCGGTCCAATCCATGGAAGAAAACATCTATCAAGTACAAAGACTCCAAAGCTCTCTTTACTACTGCTAGAGAATTTGTGGAAAACTACACTTCTCTCGCTCATATGCTTCTCTGTGTGTTGCCACGTTGTCTTTAACCATAGCTAGGTTTAAAAAAAACTCTTTAATTTGGTGCTACGCACCGGTTTTTGTGTATTTATTTATTTAACACTATGCCAAGTTCAGGCACCATATATGAACCAGATGTCCTCCAAAAGTCCATTCTGACGTGATTTTTGTGATGCTAATTAAAAATAGCATACTGGTCTCATCTACTAAAACCAATGCATCTTGCACTTTATTTTCCTACACGCATGGAAAGACCCAAATACACATTTCTCTTTTGCCCAATCATCATATTGTATGATACGCTATACTGCCTAATTGTTTCAGTCTCACATGCTGAGCAATAAGGAATGCTACTGCTATATTAGCGAGCAATGACCAGACGAACAGTCAAAATCATGCAGAGTTTTTCAGATCAAAAGCTCTCCTCCAATGATTTTGATTAATATGAAAACATGTTTTTACCAAAATATATAGGTATTACACACCCATGGAGGAAGTATTCACATTTCTGTTTTTTCTGGCTGAAGGTAAAATTGTGGTTATGTGACATATTGCTCCTGTAGAAGGGACAAAGTGTAAGGCAGCTGAGTTAATATTGCTGTTGGAATGTTTGCATCTATTCCTTCACTGGATTTGACTATAGAGACTTTGAATAAAATTGTGAGGGATTTTTTTCTTTAATATTAGGTTTAATATGGTACTAATTACACTCAAAAGTTATGAACAGTATTTGAGCTCTAGTCCAAATAGCTCAGCCACACTGAAGGCAGACAGAGAGAAACAACACTTCTCTATATTAGTACTGTTCATACTATTTATAATGAGAAAAAAAAGTGACAACTGAGAAAGCTTCAAATCTGCAATCTTGGAAATGTTGCTCAGAAAGCACAGAATTTTTCCAGAATAAATCACTGCATTACCCTTCCTGTGTATCTGTAAATCCCTGTTGATTTGCAGGAAATAAAAAAAAAGACCTTTGAAAATAAAGCTGTGTTTTTTTGTTCAGACATACATGTTGAGGAGCAAGAAAACAGAAGCGTGTGCAACAGGGGATTTATTTAGCTACAAGCCAAAAAAGATTTCATTCCAACTGCAAAGCACCGATTCCTCCATGCACATAAGATAGGCAAGATGCTCTGACACAAACTGTGCATCTAGTCTCCCAGTGACATCAGATGTATTCTAACCTAAAGCAGCAATGCCATAGGGTTAGGACAGAGGACAGGGAAGGATGAGAAAATGAGTTTTTCATGAATCCTATTTCAAGCCTCAAACTCTCTTTCACTCCCCCCCCCCTTCTCCCCCTAGTCACATACTTACATAAGCATAGTGTGAAGTTCAGTTACCTTTCAGTGAGAAAGTAGATTAAGGGACTAGAAAGTTCAGATAGGGCAGTCCAGCCCACGTTCGCTGCACTGAGAGATCACGCTTGCCTGTCACATGGGACTGCATCCTGCCAGAGTGCATCCTTGCAGGAATCCCAACAGCCTCTGCCCCCTTTCTTTTCTCCCCGTTCCCAGCTCAGGCTTCACAATACATAGCACAGGAAGACGAGGAATTCATCCTGCATCCAATTCCCAGCCCAGCAGATGAATAAAAGTGCCAGATAGCTCGTGGCAGAACTATAATGGCTGGCTTGCATTGTTTCTTCCCAAACAGATGCACAGGCATTGTAACTGCTCCACCAGCATACCCTGAAGCCTCCTGTGCTCCTCCTCATCCCTCATCCTTACCATGCCCAGGACATTCAGGTGGCCAACTAAACCTGACACAAACAGACCACAATAAGAGAAGTATGGTCTTAAGAAGTTATGCTGAAAAGCCACTTAATCAGACAGCCTCCTCTCATAGATCAACAGCACTTTGCATTATCACTAATTTGTGATAACGCAATTATCACAGTAATTTGTTTCTTTTCTCTCCAAACTGAGATATTTATAAAATATTCACAGGATATTATCGTGGATGCAACTGAGTGAAATAATTATCATTACTTCTCTATAGAGCTTATTCACATTTTTACTATTCACCACCACAGTTTTTCTGCACTAGTATCTGAATGAACTGGTTGCTGGCCTTACCAGTGTACTGAGGAGCAGATTCAATCTGTTGAAGAAAACAGTCTTGCAGGTTTCCTGCTTGGGCAAGTGTTCCTCCAGTTACCAGCTTCAGCTCATCCAGTGTATCCTGAAGTGAGAAGAAAAACGGAGAGCTCACAATTTGGCTACAATGGTGGAAGTAACATGAAATATCAGAGAAAGATTAATTTTTCACGGAGATCTCCATTTCCTTAGCGTGCAGGGCTCCTATACTGCCCCTTCAGGACCATCCATCACCATTTGAACTGTAATGAAATCTCAAACTTCTGCCTCACAGATTTTCATACAGTTGTGGTTTTATTTATTTATTTTTTCTCCCTACTATTCCAATTCATGTGATCTGACATATCAGGAGGTTCAGATTTTTTAGTTTATTTTTACATCTTCAGTATACAAAATTATTTTGTTGAACTGAATCCAAACAAACCTTTCCTGTCTCAAACAATTTTACATTCAAATCAGGTAAGCCGGCACCTTAGTGATTCCCAATGTTCAAGTCTGCAATGAAACAAAGCAAGGGTGTAGCCTGGGGGCAGAATGCATTTTCACCTTCTAATGCACATTTCACATTAGGGATGATGGAAGATGGTTGTGGAAGATACTGTTTAGCTTGGACTACTGATACAGAAATGATAGAAGGCTATGACAATCCCTGATTGGGAGAGAGAGAGAGAGAGAGAGGCAGAAAAGCTCTAATTCTAGTCAAACAGATGAAGTTTTGACATTCATCTACCACCACTTGAGTTGCCTCTTCTTTTGTCTTCTCAGTCCATGTGGATCACCATTAAAAGAAAAAGCACATGCATAAGCCAAGAGCTCTTTTAAAATGGTCATGAAAGGCTGCCCCCAAGAAGTACTTCACATCAAAAGTGACAGAAACTGTAATTTTATTTTTTTAATAAGCTAAAAATTACATTTAAAATGAATAGTAGATTACTGGGTTCAGCGAAGCTGAGATTTCAGCTGTTCCCTAAGAAACTTGTACTTAAATTTATTTCAAAAGTCTGCATTCAGTAATCCAGAGGATCTCTACTGGTCCTTCTAAGTGCTCAGCCTCCTCCCAGAATTCCTGCTCACCTCTGGTTTCTTCAGGAAGGCGCGTAACTCTACTGCTGCTGATTTCTCCAATAGAGTTGAAAATGCTTTTGGCAGATCCTGAAGGGCACCTACTTGCAGACAGTCCAGATACAACTCTATTGTACAGAATTCCTGCTGTAGGCCACTCAGCCATAAGATGACAGCGTGGGGTTTCCCATCAGCCAGGTGTATGTTGCTAAAAATCACTGAGTTCAACCTCCCATCATTCTTCAGATAGCGAAGCATCACTGGCACAAAATACAGAGAATGACTATCAGAGGGTGACAAATAATCTACGATTGATCAAACAAAATTCTGTGGAAATCTGTAATGGCTCTGGTATTTTTCACTCACGCCAGCTTTGATAAATGCAGAAATAAATGCTAAGAATAAATGGGACGCTGACTTTTAGAACAGAAGCATCAGAACTCCTGTGCAGCTCCTGGTTTGTAAGGTAGTACAGAATGTTTTCCACTGCTTTCTCTAGGCTTTTTTTAATAGGCTGAAACAATAAAACACATCACCTTAAACTACATAACATTCTAGAAAAATGGTGATAAAGGTAACAGGTGTAGCTGACAGGTTGCTATCAATGCTGTTGCATGTATGCATCTCATAGACCCAGAAACATCCTGTAGCAGAAACATACAGCTAGAAAATCAACTTCAGTGATGTTTATTGCACTCAGCAAAGCCATCTGACCGTGTATCCAAATGCAACATTAAAGCAATGGAAGAAAGTATAATTCTGAGTATGTAATCTGCATTTCAGGGTTTCAGGTCTTGCATTTTGGTCACAACAATCTCAGGCAACCCTACAGCCTTGGAAAGTGGCTGGAAGGCTGCCTCATGGAAAAGGACCTTGGTGTACTGATGGAAAGTCAGCTGAATATGAGCCAGCAGTGCGCCCAGGTGGCCAGGGAGGCCAGTGGCATCCTGGCTTGTATCAGGAGTGGTGTGGTGAGCAGGACTAGGAAGTAATCCTGCCCCTGTACTCGGCACTGGTGAGGCCTCACCTTGAGTACTGTGTTCAGTTTTGGGCACCTCAGTACAGAAAGGACATTGAGGTGCTGGAGTAGGTCCAAGGAAGGGCTACAAGGCTGGTGAAGGGCTTGGAGAATATGTCCTATGAGGAGAGACTGAAGGAACTGGGGCTGTTCAGTCTGGGGAAGAAGAGGCTGAGGGGAGACCTTACTGCTCTCTTCAAACACCTGAAAAGAGATCACAGTGAAAGCGGAGATGTTCTCTTCTCACTCGTGACAGGTGAGAGGATGAGGGGAAATGGCCTTAAGCTGGACCAGTGTAAGTTTTGGTTGGATACCAGGAAAAAACTTCTTTACAGAAAGGGTTGTTAAGCAGTGGAATAAGCTCCCCAGGGAGATGGATTGAGTTACCATCCCTGGATGTGTTTAAAAACCATTTGGATGTGGTGCTCAGGGACATGATTTAGTGGAGAGCTGTTAGAGTTAGGATAGTATGGTTAGGATGTGGTTGGACTTGAAGATCTTTAAGGTCTTTTCCAACCTGACCAATTCTACAATTCTAAGGAGTCAAGCCACAGACCCTAGGTGCCTATGCAGCGAAGCACTAGCTCTTCTCAGCATCTGTCTCAAGTCACACAGAGTTACCACTACTGCATCAAACAAGAGCTTACACATACTTTCACCTACAAGGAATACCTAATTGAAATGAGGACAATTAAAAATTAGGGAGACAGGGGAGCAAAAATGCTTTTATCAACTTCAGAGAGGCCGTGGTCTAACACTGAATTCACTCTATTCAGCTAACAAATTTTCCTATCAACTTTCCAGTACTAATATGCTCTCTGACGCTGCGATATCTCTGCCTGCAGCAGGCATATACCTAGTAGCTCAAAGATTCCTCAGAATTTTTCTAATTGCTTAGTCCAGCAATTAAAATAACCCAGTTTTATACCAGCATGAATAGTGCAGAGTACATCTCTGTCTTTTAAGTCTACACTAGCACTAAAGCCTCAGCAGCTGTGATCAATATCAGGAATGTTTTCACTGTTGTCTATGTCAAAATGCTGCCAGTGTTGAGATTTCCGCAAAGGTGCATGAGGTCATCAGTAACTTGCTAAAATTTGCTGGCCAGCTCAAAGATCTGGCAAGATAAGAGTATGTTGCAAGCATTTTACTTACGTAAATATTATGCATGCTGCATCATAAAATAGCAGGGTCTTTGGATCTAGGACTTGTATTCAGAGTGACCAAATGCAGCATTAAGTTAGAGAAAGGAGGAGGAGATGGCGGCAGGGCTCTGAACAGACCCTGCCAGAATAGTTTCAAGACAAGAAGCAGTCTGGCTTGGATGAAGGATAAAGTATTCCTTCCATAGCCAAAGCCAAATACCCATCTGGTAAACTAGAGTAGGCTCTGAAGGGAGATTTCACTGGATCACAGCCTCTGTACAATTTAACCCATCCAAGACCCTGAATTCATTTTTACTGCTATGTCATCTTACACTGACATTCCTGCGAGTAAGCATCTCATCTGCACTGTTTAAGAAACATTTGATGGAACTACTAATCCTGACAGTAAATAGGGATCACTTCACTGACTAGTTAAATTTTATCAGTTTTATGCATTTACTAATGTTTATTCCAGAAAGGATCTGTTCAAAAATGATAAGCAACCCAGGGACTCTATTTGCAATTTGACTCCAAAAATACACTAGACGAAACGAGTTAAATTGACCAGCAAATCCTTAACTCATGCACGTAACAATCCACTGTGCATCAATAAGACTACAAAAAGGTGACAGAGTTGAACCATTAACATAAACTCAATGGATACAATGGCAAAATCTCCCTCTCAGTGGCACACTATGTGGATACGTCAATCTCGAGCCAGGTAAGACTTCAATATGGACTTTGCAAATCAAATGGAAAAGAAAAAATCTCACATTAAATGCATGCTTTAAAAAACACTTCATATTATATTTACTATCAAGTTTACCACAACAAAAATAAAACATCAGCAAACCATGAGGAATGCAGCTCACAAATAAACATGGCACTATAAAAGGTAGATAAAAGCTTGGTTTGGGCTACTCAGATGAGACTTTACCATGCAGAGGTGCACACATGTACCCTCAGTATATTTAGAAGTTACACTTTGATAAGACACCAGTCTTGGTTCACCACTGAAGTGATGATCTCCAGCCTTGAAAAGATCAGAAACAGCTCCCACATTCCGTATTTTCAACTTGCTCGATCATCTCCCAGATGTGTTTTCATTGACTGTATGAAGTAGCCATAGGGGATACCAGACACTACCCCAGACACTACCAGAGAAATTGCATGTAAAATCACTGTGAAACACTGTTAACTACTCACTCAGGGCCATACATCTCAAACTCGGTGCACTAAAATAACAAGGAAGTGAGGACACCTCTGTGAAACAGACCTGCCTCTCTTTGATCCATCACCCCTTCACCACACATAGGTTACAAGACTCCTGAAACTACCGAAGGTAAACACAGCACTAGTCACCAACAGTACAAATTTCTGTGCGTTGCTCATCTGTATACCACAAGCCTGTCACAGGCACTTCTCAAATACAACACTAGCATACTGAGGACAAAACTAAAAGAAACCACACCAAGTCTGTTAGTTAAAGTACATCAGTAACTGCCAGGAATGTGGATATTCTTGCAAATCAAGAGTGTGATGAGATCAAAATTATTTACACACATGAATACACGCATTAGTATTTCTAGATAACATTTACAGGCATAGTTGTGTGTGCATGTGTGAATGGGAGGGACAGAGAAAGTACGCGTGATACATCACTTATTTAGCAATTAAGTAATAAGGAACTGTACTACAGTTACTGATGCAACTGTAATACCTCACGCACTCTCAACAGACACATAGCAGAAAAAGCCTTATTCTCTGACCTCAGAAGGATTTTGTAAGACACGACAAAAAATGTCATTGTTTTAACCTACTTCACTGCATTTTCCAAATAAAAGCTGCGCTTTTATTCAGCATATAGAATAGTTTTCCTGCATCTAAACTTAAATTTTTCAGTAGAGTTTCTCATAGCTAGGCTTAGACAGCTTTCTGACTACAATAGGCAACAGCAAGAAGCAGTGGCAAAGTCAATAGAGCAACAATAACTTACATCACTTGGTAATTTTTCACTGTACAGCAACATTGCAATACATTTTATAAATATGGACATGGTCTCTGTTTCTAAAAATGTGCCCCAGTTTTTACTCTGATTTCTAATGAACCAATTTCAATAAATTAAGAGCAAATTAACCAATAAGTCCTGTAAATGCTAGGAATGTTTGTCCTGCATAGTCACATTTAACCTCCAGGGTTAACAAGAGCGAGCCTTTCATATGCATGAGGTAGCATGTGCGTGTGTCCCTCACATTCCTCAGTAATAAGAACCAGTGATTACCCTTCAGGGGAAGAAGAAAAGAAAGAAAAACAAATTGATTCCCTTTTCTGATATTTTTTCCCCACCCCTCTTCCCAGCTCTGTGATACCAGCTGACTGTGGAGTCTGCTTCCCTGGCCAGGAGAGCGCAGCACCCTGTGAGCTGGACAAAGCAGCAGAGCTGGAGGATGTTGGCAGCATTCTTATCTTGCAAGGTGGCAACATGCAACAAAGAATGACCCAAGCATAAAGGTTAATCACATCATTTTCCAAGTTCTTCTGTGACATACCAATAAGAATGGACCCAGTCCTAGTTTTCCCCTACTAAACACAAACAACTCACCTTTGTTCATCCGTCCCATTACTGTAAACTCAAAATACTGCCTGTCATCAACTGGTGAATATAGGCCAAATACGGTGACTGTGCTCTTTGGCTGCAGTTTGAATGCTGAAAGCAAGAACACTTCATTCAGCATAGGATCCCCAAGTGCTTGTTGCAGGACGCTTGTTACCTCTCTCTTGTTGGCATACGAAAGAAGATCAATAACTGAAAAATAAAACAGTTTCAACAGTAGTTTAAATACAATGAGCCGAGAACAATGTACTGTGAAGCCAGTTCATCCACTATTGAAATGTTGGAGAAGGCTTCAAGGAGATCTCACTGAAGCCTTCAGTACATAAAGGGAGATTCCAAACAAGACAGAGAGCAAGACTTATTCTGATAGTGACAGGTCAAAGTAGAACAGTTTTAAAGTAAAAGAAGGGAGATTTAGATTAAACGTTTGGAATTTTTTTTTTCATTCAGAGGGTGGTGAGGCCCTGGCACAGGCTAGCCACAGTAGCTGTGGATGCCCATCCCTGGAGGTATTCAGACTCGATGGGGGCCCTGGGCAGCCTGGGCTGGTGGGTGGCAACGCTGCTCACAGCAGAGGTTTGGAACTGGATGATCTTTAAAGTCCTTTCCAACCAAAGCCATTATGCAATTCTATTCTACAATAGTTTATTAAAACAGAAATATTTAGTCTTCAAAATGATGTTCTCAAATACTTTCTGGTAGATCTCTTAAGGTTTTTTTATCTTTTGAGATACACTCCAATATGAAAGCTTTTCCAACTATTCCCTCTTTCATAAATTAAAATCCAGCACCAAAATTTTCAGAGAGATTTCTGGTTTGCTTATCCTAGGAACTATTTTGATGGCATGTGCAGGGCATCAATTAAAGTGCCAAAGAACCAGGTAAGTAATATGATATTCATAACCTCCTTCTCACTTCACTGACATCTCAGATGATATATTATATAAATAAAACTCATTTTCCCTTCTGGCACAGATAACGAAGACAGGTCTGACAAAAAGTAAAAAAACCTAAGGCAGAGTGAAAGCTATTTCCAATTTTTCTTTTTAATTTTTGCATGGTGCAGCAGCAAATGGTTTAAATACTATACTACTAAGTATGCCAGCCCTCTTATGGCCCTAAAACAACAAGCTAGTTTTTCCTCAATGTTTCTAAATCCATGATGTCTGCAAATTCAAACTATTCTACTAAGAAACCTAGTGATCTCCCATTGGAGTCTACTGCTGTCAGAGCAGTATATACATTACAGCCTTTCAGGGAAGACTAATAAACGACTACACACAAGCATTATTTAAATATATAGGCATATATAGCCATTGCACACCACTATCACTCCACAGACAAGGCCATCCTTACGTGACAGTGTTTCCATACACCACTAGGTGAAGGAGACTCAAGAGCAACCATAGCACAATCACACACGTACATGGTCCTACCCACAGCCACGTAGTAAAGCCTGTTCACTCAAATGACAGCTTAGGCTCATGCTATTTCCACTGATCATTCTGAAGCATCCACTCATTTGGACACTGATGTCATTTCCAAAGAAAGAGATGCCTTTCCCTTCACCTCTCAAAAGCAATGAAATCTAGATCATAGCTCACGTCTAAAGCCTTACTGACTCCAACCCTTGTGGCTCTGCTGGCGACTTCAATTACAATATGCAGAAACAATGAGGCACTTGACTTGCATGCATTTGTAATGCTGTTGTCAACAAACATCTGAGATTAACTTGTCAAATTCCCTTTCTTTCACAGTTCAGACTTACAAGCATCTTAGGACAACCACTGCTGCCACTGAAACCAGCAATGGCAAAAGGCTGAGTATTTTATCAGTTTTGATCTACACAAAGCAAAGCAGCTGGTCAAGCAAAAAAATGAAATGTAACTCATGGATCTATACAACAATATTTGGAGGTAATAACTATTCTTAAAATACAACTGGATCACTGGAATACAGTACTGAGGTCTCTTACAGTGAAAAACCACGTTTTTTTCCAGTCCTAGGTCTGCTTGCTGACTTCATATCAAACACCAAACTATTGCTAAAACAACTATTAACTATGACAAAATTTCTGCCTAACCTGATGGAAAAATTATTGGATATCTTTAAATTTGTATTTATAAATGAATACTCAAATTGGTTTGTTTAATATTTGCATTCCACAATCCTTCAGCAGCGCACTACTGAACTCTCTCTTGAAGTACCTTCACAAATGCATGTGTCAGAATCCATCCCATCATGTCAACTAGATATGTGTCAGCAGAAGTGCACAGAAAATCAGTGATGCTGTGAAAATTCATTCTCCATCCTTAGGAGAGCTGGCAGGTACTCTTAGACCTTACAGAGACAACTTCTTGTTTGAGTGGGACACGAAAGAGAGATCTATAAGGATTTGAGATTTCATTTTTAAGGAGAATCACATATTTTCATTCCACTCCTAGAAAAGAGAGACTTGAAAACAAACTAATAGGACAGGACTGCCAAAGCTGGAAGGCACAAAAGCATCTGGTTTCAATAAGTGCACTAGGAGGGAAGACTTGGGCATGCCTGTAAGCACAAGTGCATGCGTGCATTCCCACCAAGCTGAAATGAGCCCACTTGCAGCATAGCCCACAAGTCTTCTCCCTTCTGCTTTCCCTGATTTGTTCTTTTGCTGTTTGAAGGGACCTGCTCAACCTCCCATGAAAAAGGCGTATGATAAATAGCAGCAATCCACTCTTTGTAGATAGGTCCTAAAACTTCAATACTTAAGGTAGGAACTAAAATATATAACAGAAAGCCTTAAGGAGGGGTGAGAATTAAATCAATTACAGAAGAGAGAAGAGCGCACAAGACAAAAGATTTCCTCCTTATTTCTGGTGACACAGTACACCAGCTTTCAGACCCCTTCCAAGGTTCCTCACCAGTCACAAATATCCATATACATATATATGAAAACAGCACTACTGCTCGACGCTTCCCAAGATGGTTGATGACACTCTGGTCAATGGGAGTGAAGCCCAGACTCTGATTTTGAAGTGCAGGAATATGAGAGGACGTGAGCGGGGTCCTTCCCTGGCTGCTGCCTCCACTAAGCTAGAAGTCTGCCTTTTGTTGAACTTTTTTCTGCCTTTTTTTTTTTTCTTAAACAACACTATTCTCAGAAATACTTTCAATCAAGAAGGACTTTAATAAAGAAAACACAACTAAATTAACTTCTCTTGTAGACCTTCTTCACATGCCAAAGAACAACCGATTAAAACGTCAAACACCATTCCGCAGGACAATGGAAGCTTAAGTCACCCGAGAAGCAGCGCATCAGCTTTACACCTCCCAGAGCAGCACGAGTGTTAGAGCTACACGCAGCTGCCGAACGGTGCTCTAAAACAAAGCAGGTGCTGGCTCACTGCGTCCATAACGCTGCCGTACAGAAGCAACCTTTTTTCCTACTCGAGTCCTACTTCACGCAGTGGAGTTTTCTCGACGAGTTTCTATAGCTCAGCACTTTACCTCTCACTTATGAGAGTGCATCTTGCAGTGCAAAGCACTCTTTCGGATGTTCACGGTCCCCACAGAACCAGGCTGCTTTCTGACGACGTTAGCGGGCTTAGAATTCGGCTGAGGGATCAGCGAAGCCGCGACCCCGAGGGGGCAAAGCGGGGCCGGAGGCGGCAGGGCAGCGCTGCCCGCTCCGCTCCTCCCGCTGCGAGCAGCCGCCCCGACTTTTCTGCTCAGGGCAGCCCCATCCTAAACCCGCCACCACCTCTATGAAAAATGATAGAAAAAGAGGAAAGCTCGCTAAAGCGGAGAGGGGCGGCGCAGGGCCCTTACCTCGAGGCGCGGGCGGCGCAGCACGGCCCAGGCAGAGCTGCAGGGCAAGGGGCAGCAGCAGCAGGGCGGCGCCGCGCTCGCACCCCATGGCGGCCGCGGGCCGGGCAGCGCGAGAGGACGGCGCGCCACTCCGCTCTGCTCCGGGCCCGCGTTTAACGGGGGCTGCTCCGCGTCCGGGGAGGGACGGGGCCGGCAGCAGGCCATTGGCCCGGGGGCTGGTGGGGGCTGAGCCGTGGCAGGGCGCAGCTGTCTGAGGTGGCACAGGTGGCTGCCGTTCGGGGACGTGGTCTTTCTTCGAATTTAGCTGCACCGGTTTTTTGTAGCTAATAAATGGCGTTGAAAGCTGTCGTGCGGACTGCAGTGCAGAGCAAACCAGGTTTCACTGAATCGTGGAATCGTTAAAGTTGGAAAAGATGCCTCAGATCATCTAGTCCACCTGCTGACCCGCTCCCACCATGCCCCCTGAATCACGTCCCTCAGTGCCACATCCACACGTTTCTTGACCTTCACCACCTTTTTGGGCAGCCTGTTCCAATAGCTAACCACTCTTTCTAAGAAGTTTTCTCTAATATCCAATCCGAACCCCTCCTGATGCACCCTGAAGTCATTCCCTCTTGCTCTATCACTGTTACCTGGGAGGACAATGCCCACCTCGCCCCAACTCCCTTCGGTCATTGTAGAGTGCAGTAAAGTTTCCCCTAAGCCTCCTCTTCTTGAGACTGAGCAGTCTGGTTCCCTCAGCCACTCCTCGTAAGACTTCTGTTTCTAGAAGCCTTGTGTGAGGAACATGGAGTCTGGCATCTGCCATTTCTCTTAGAGTTCAGGGATATTGGGAGAGCTCAAACCAACAGACCTGGGGTTACTAGAAAAGGTTGCTTGTGTTAACAAACCCCTAGGCCTCAGGACTTGAAATCGAGTTCAGTTAAAAACAAACAACAATAACAACAACAACAACAAAACCCCAGCACTTCAGCTCTCAACTACGTGCATTTTCAGTACTTGATGTACTCCCAAGATTTAATTATTCAATTTTCTGTCCTAGAAGGTCCCAGTTTCAGCTCTGCTGACACTGAGGAAGAAAGACACAAACAAGTGAACTCTCTGGGGTTGTGCTGCCAGTCTGCTCTGTGTCCTTTGGAAGCTGCCCCCTAAGCAGTGCCCCTCTGCACCTTGCTTACCAGAGACCCGCTGACTGCTGGGTGCTTCTCCCACCAAGGGCTTGCAGCATGCGACAGGCTCCCAACCTGTTGCCCTCCCCTCCTCATCCTGTGTCTCTCCACTCACCCCAGCCCACAGACAAACCTCTGCCACATCAGAAGCAGTTCAGGGAGCTGTGGCTGCTCCCCTGCCAGCTTGCAGCCCAGTGCACAGCTGGAATAGCTGGAGATGTCTGATATCATTTACATCATAAAAACAGGAGCAACAATAGCAGGAAAAATTTATGTTAAATGAGCAAAGTGGTGTTGATTAATGTTCAGCACATCAGGCATGGCATTCAACTAATGAGGAGGACCACCTGTGTGCAGGGCAAGACACAACATGCTGCAGGGCTGAGGCTGCCAGCATACAGTGAAGGGGAGGGTGGGCTGGAACAGCCTGTGGCTGCGCAGGGTGCAGGCATGGTCTCATCTCCAACGTGGCTGCAATGGGATTCCCAAATACCTTCTGATGGCCTGTAGTTGCTTGCTCTTGAGATACTCTCCCACACGGTACATCCTCCATACCACAGAACACCCATGCTTGTCTGTATGTGTGTTGACCCAGTCCTTCAGTTGCACATCTTTCTTTGCCTATTTGGAGGCTGCAGACTGCTTCCTTTATACTGAGTGTATCCCAGCACAGTGTTCTTCCTCACTGTGCTACACTTCCATGTGTGTTTCTACACAACACAAAATGCCTCACTTTCACTCCCACCACCCCTGCTCATGTGGTGGAAGTGGGAAAGCAGCACAGTGATACCAATGGGCTGGCAGAGTGCTGCACCACAGAGAAAGGAAAACAGAGCAGTGGGTTTAGAGCATTACAAACCAGTTAGAAAGGTGAGGCTGAAAGGAAGATAGCAGGAAGCAAAGATGTGAAACAAAGAAAAAGAAAACCAAAGCCACAGGTATCCTAGGAGCTTAAGTTTCAGCCCAGAACCTGTCCCTAAGAATAACGGTGACAGCAGGTTATTAGCAGAGGCCAATGCCTGGATGTACAGCAGCACTGATACTGCTCTATAATCAGTTAGCATGAAGGAGAAACTCTTTTGTCACCAAAGAGCATTCTTTGACAACATAGGCGTGACAGTATGCCCGCCTCCCCTTCTTGTTCCCCATATTCCTCCTGGGCCTGGTCTCACACACAGGAGGACAGGAGCAACAGTACTAATAATGCTCTTGTTAAGACAGATTAACAACTACAAATCTGTCTCAAATTTGGGAGGCTAAAATAACTGATAGCAGAGACTTGGTTCAACAGCTGAAGGCCAACTGAGCATGAACCAAAGAACAAATTATGACTATCACTCAACCATCTTGCCACATAAATAACAAACAATCTATAGTCCCTGTAGCTCACCTACTTGGTAGTGGATTGTAGTCAAGATTTCCCTTTAAGTAGAGAAGCCTTAACAGGTTACACCTGTGCACCTGTTACACCTGTGTGTAACACCCCTTACACTTTGACATTAAGATACTTTGTTGATAGAGATCCTCAGAAAGCGATTGTTTGTTTTAAGCTTTTTTAGCTTCTCTAAGACTGTATTTTAGATTTGTTGTGCACATATGATTTCTTAGCCATAAACTGCTGACCAAGTCTCGGTGTGGATCCACCTTGGCTCCTTATCTCTGTGGTTCAAGTTCAGAAAGCAAATGAGTCTGCTCTGAGCCTTCAGGCTCAAAAGAAATCTCATATATGAATGTGTTTAACCCTACCCTCTATGCAGTGTATCCAGCCACCTCCGATCTTCTTAAGTTGCAGTTAGATTGCTACATTATATTTTGCTTATATAATGCTGCTTCTCTTTCATGAATGAACTGTATAGTGTAGTTTTTTCCAGCCATGATATTAGGTTTAAGTGCCTAACACAAAAACATCGTGAAGATCTGCAAAATCATCACAGCTTCATGTAAAGTATTCAGTTACTACTGCAGATAAAAAAGAAAATCTCATTAGATGGAAAAGTTTTGTGTTTGCCTATCTGGAGGAATGCTAACAATTATTTGCATCCACGTATGTAATTTCTTTGAGTTTATCAAAATGTAAGAAATATTTTCTCAGAAAGCTCCTTTTTATAAACTATTTAATAAACCATTTTGACTTGTTTTTCACTTCTAAGTTACTTACAGTGAAGTCTTGCGGACTGGTACTAATCAACTCAATGTGAGGAAGATCTCGTTCGTGGCATTTTATTCTCCTTGCTATTTGACGTTTGAGTGCCAAATTCTGTTGTTCCTCTGCCTGCTTATTCGTTGTGCTTATTCACCATGCATGTTAGAGCAAAATTTGGGAAAAAGAGCACAATAAAATGAAACAGAACAAGTTCACAAAATACATAAGCAGAAGTTTATGATAATGTTTAAGTTAGCCAGTATGCACAAATGCTACTGCAATTTTCCAAGTTTTCATTTTTATTATTGGAGTATGCTACAGACTGGAAGAGATTTTGTGCTCAAGCAAAACCTTCTTTAAGGGATTTTTACAAAGCATAGTGTTTATCTGCTGTCTGGATGGGACTATTTGACTTTGTAACCATCTGTTTGACCTTGTAACCATCATGTTCAATAACAACAACAGAATAATAGCCATTTCTTTTTCACTCTTGTGTTTTCTCTGACGTACAAACTCCAGCTTAACTTACTGAAGGTTGGTACCTTGAATACAAATCAGAAAGTGGTTATTAGGCATTATGTTTTCAAGAAACCTTCAGGAAACTTCTGTAAGGAATTTCTTTTTCACAGGAACGCAAGATTAACTTTTTTTAATAGAAGATATGCAAGTAAACTCCAACTGCTAAAATATTTGTTCTGCTTATTTTATGTAAACCAATGTAGATGTAGATGTAGAAAATACAGAGTAGATGCCAATTTGATAGATTTTGCTTTGCAGAAGTCTTCATGGCCTGTGCAGATTCCAAGTAATGTGACCAAGGAGTTAGGAAGGAATCCCTGCTGCTTAATTTAGGTTTCATATTTTGTTCCTAGTATCCACGAGGAGTCTCATTGTTTTTATGGAGTTTTATGGATGATTAAAAACTGAGGTCCATGTAAAACCCATAATGAGAAGCGAAACGAGAGAAGCCTTAATGCAAGTGAAATCTCAGTGAAGTACAGCTCTAAACCACATCCTTCTGTACTTCTGTCAACATTTAGGAGTTTGATCCTGCCACATTTTCATTGCAAGGGTGTGTAGAAAGAATGTAAGGTTTCAAACACAGATTTCAGAGCAAGTTTTGCCTTTTCAGAAGTCACAAACTGAAGCTCCATTTTTTCAAGTCAAGGCATACATTCATTCTCAGAGCACGTATTTACATTTCATTGATACTAACAGAAATTCCACTCAGGCAACCGAGAGGAAAACCTCATGGAAAGTCTCTGGATGAGGTAGGGAAGATGTTTATTGCCTTTTCCATCTTTGCTCTCGGCATCATAATGGTACAGAGATGAACTGGGCCCAAGGCAGAGCAAGGAAGGTCTAAGCCTTCTTGCAATCTGTCATAAGGAGAGTGCTAAGCTGGTTTATCCTCCATACAGAAATGGTTGTTTGTGACACAACTTTCATTCAGATCTGAAACCACAGATCTGATGATGCAGGGAGGAAGAAACCTTGAGAGCCTTTGCTCTCCTCATCTTTGTGTGCTGTAGACCTGAATAGCAGACTGGTATCTTAAGACATCCTCAGTAAAAACACACACTGCATGAGCTCGTAATTACGTGGTCAAAAACGGTATCACACAATCAGATGTGCATATTTTTGAAGGCAAATTGCTGACGGCTGCTCAAAAGTCGTCATTTTCGCTCCTGTGGAAAGCCGTGACTTCGGGCAACACAACCAGCCCCGCAGAGCCAGGGTTCAACCACGCAGTCATTCCAAGCAGTAAATTTTTCACGGCGGGCAGGGTGATGGCCTCGGGCAACCGGGCCCGGGAACGGCGCGTGAGGGGAGAAGCCTCTAAGTCAGGGACGGCCAGCGGTCCCCGAGGAGCTCCAGCCGCTTTTCCCTCCTGGCGGCGCTGCCGGGGGCGCTCGAGCGCCGCCATGCGAAGGCAGCAGCGGCGCGCTCCCCGGGCCCGCGCTGCCGGCGGATAAGATGGCGGCTCCCATGGAGCTGAGCTGCTGGGGAGGTGACTGGGGGCTGCCGTCCCTTCATCCGGAGTCTCTGACCGTCATGGTAACGGCGGAGGCCACCACCTGCTCCGGGAGGAGGGCGGCAGGGAGGGAAGCGCGGTGCCGAGGGCTGCCCCGCGCCCGGGTGGCTGTGCTGGGCTACTCGCGCCGCGAAGGCGGTGCCGCCACCGAGGGGCGCCCTGAAGCCGGGCGCGGCCTGCACCGGGCGCGGGGCATGGCGGCGGCTCGCGGGGCGGCGGGGCCCGGGATGCGGTGGGGCCGAGCGGGGCCCGGGATGCGGTGGGGCCGAGCGGGGCCCGGGATGCGGTGGGGCCGAGCGGGGCCCGGGATGCGGTGAGGCCGAGCGGGGCCCGCGCGTGCCCATGGGGAGCCGCCTGGCAGGGGACAGGCGTTACCGAGCAGCCCGGAACATTGAAATAAGTTTTGACCTTATTGGTTATTGCACGTCGCTGCAATGAGCTCTGACCAGAACCCTCAAAAATAGGAGCCTGATTCTGCATCAGAAACCTGGCAGATGCGCATAGTGTTGGTGAACTTTTAAAGAATTATTTTTATTTAACCCAGTGCAGCTAATCGGAATGCTCAGGCCTGCTTTTTTGAATTGCTGTCTTACACTTATTATGTGCTAACTCGATTATTTTCTGCAATCTGTTGCAGGCTTATGCTAAATTTGCTGGAGCTCCTCTGACAGTGAATACTATAAATAATTCCTGGAGCACTCCAAAAGGTACCTTATTTGCATTTCTATTATTTTAATCCTCGTCGCTTTAGAAGTGTGGGTTCTAATCCCAAAGTGTCTTTTTCTTCATTTCCTTTGGTTTTGTGTTCACGCTCTGTCCGTCCCTGTGCGGTTTACCTGCTTCCACTACATATTAAAAAGCATCTTTACAGATTGAAGTGTGATGATTTTGCAAGCGACAAGTAACAGAAGATATAAAGAATGCCTTAAAGGGCACCTTAGTAAAATGTGTATGGGTGATGGGATGATCAGAGGAGAGTCAACAAAGTGGCAGTGCAAAAGCACACACCTGTTTTGTCAGGCAGTCTGAAGGGATGATACATTGAAGGCAATTGCTTGGAAATATTTATACAGTAGTTACTAGACTTGCATAATGGAAGTAGCGTTCTTTAATTACACATGATTTAAGAAGCTTCTGTGGGTGGATGTAGAATGTGAGCCTGAAAGAGTGTAACTTGCATCAGATGGGATATTTGGTACTGTCCTAAGTCACAGAGCTTGAATCAGGAAAGCTGGCTGACAAGGTAGGTGCCAAGTGGGTTGTCAGAGATGATGTCAGAGGATTTCTTTACATTGAATCTTTATTCATACTGCTTATCTGTTTGCTCAGTGTTTAAGTCATTGTGTTTGTGTATTCCAGACGAGTAACGTCACTGCAAGGTGAAGTAGTTTGTCACTAAAACTTGTCACGTCTTTAGGCACTACTGTGTCCACCTGTTGTTGCACCTTTCACTCTTCTTTGGTGTATTGCTTTCTGTTAGCAGAACTACCAAGAACTAGTTTAGCTTACTTCTCCATAATTTTTGTGGCTTTCTTCATGGGCAAGATAATTAAAATTCCTACCAGAAAAAAAAAATCAAAGTATTTTATAATTGATATTTCAACAGTATTTAGCTTAATAGTCCTGTTAGGCTCACTGTGGCAGGTACCTTGTAAACATGCTATAAAGCAGCCTCTGTTAAAGAGATGTACAGTCTACAGTCTTTAATTCTACAATCTAATGAGTAAAAGCAGACTAATATGCTTCTGGGAGAAGAAAATTCTTTGATTCTGGAATAGGCCTTCTTTAGGCACTGGTAGCTTAATCAGTAGTTGCAGGCTGTAAAAGTGGTTTAGGAAGGGCAAGGAAAAAATAGAAAGAAAAAAGCCTAGCGGATATTCTTGTTAAAGTCCAGATCTCAAAATATCAGATACCTAGTAGATGACATTGGTTTCAGTCTGGGCCCTTTTTTATGTATTATTAGCAAAGGCCACCGTATGCCAAATATGTGTATGATCTTGGTGGAAATCAACTACATATAGCTTACTTGATACATATGTGTTGGGAAGGTCAGAGAATGCAGTGAGGAAAGGAAAACAGATGAAGTGATTGATCACTTTCCAGTTAAATTAGAATTGCTACGTATAAATTCTGTTGACTGTATTATTTATTCTTTCTAGCAGACGTACCAGTCCTTATATCAGAAGACATTGTTATTTCTCAGCCAGCAAAAATACTAAACTTCTTAAGAAAGCAGGTATGTTGCTCTCAGAAGATTGGTTTCTTCTTCCTTGTAGTGAATTTTTGCATTCTCCACACAGACTGATGTAGGTTTCTTAAAACCTGGAAACCAGTTCTGACTTAACTGCTTTTCAGTGTTTTGTACACACGTGAGAATTGAAAAATGGTGGAATCACAGATTGCTGCTTAAAAGTTTGGTTGTTATGAAAAATTTAAAAACAGGCACAGGAAAATTCTTCATTGAAAAAGGACAACAGGCTAGCCTCAACTGAGCAGTTTCTTACTGAGTTTCATCATGCTGTTAATTATAACACTGTAACATCATTGCAGCTTTGCAGACCAAGGAGATCACAGTTAGGGAAATGTAATTTTAACTGTTTAAATGGGTAATCATCTCCTGGTGTACTCTTTTCACCTTTTTTTCTTCTGAAGTATAACACATGGTGTTGTTTTTAATTTATGTAGTTTTTCTGTAGCCTGTAGCATAAAAAAGTCTGCAGGCATTTCTTGATGCAATCATGTTATTGTGTAATCAAATCTTGCTTGCCTTTTGTAGATCTCTCAATGTTTTATTAAAAAGAATAAAGCTATAGTGCTGCTTTGTTTCACAATTATAAAGATGTCTAATAAAGCATGGCATCATCATTTTAATTTCTAAGATGGTCTTTCAGCCCACTCTTCTGTGTTTACATTAGAAATTCTGTTCCTGTCTAGTTAAGAAAACTGTCTGATGAAAGGCATCTTAGTGAAACTTTAAATCTTTGTCTGGAGAAAAATAGAAAACTGAGCATTTGGGTTGAGATTGAAGACAATGTTTTTAAAATTCTGCAGTTTCCTATCCGTTTGAATACCAAAGATTCCATATTGATGGAAAAAGAGCACCCTGTTTAACTCCAAAGTATACCAGTAATAGGCATGCTTTTAAGATACCTAAAAATAAGGTAAATCAACACCAATTTTTGCCATTTCTAAATTAGTGAAATTCCAGCCCTTTCTGTGTACCTTGAAAGGATTCCCTGTTTGAGTCAGAAGCTGAAAGTTCCATGTAACACTATTTATAGTATGAGGTGGTTGGTGACTGTTTTCTGCTTGTTATTTCGTTTTAATTTTAAATTCACAGAGATACAATGCTGATTATGAATTGTCTGCAAAACAAGGAGCTGATACACTGGCTTATATTGCACTGCTTGAAGAGAAACTGCTTCCTGCCCTGGTAAATACTAGTGAATTCTTTATGATGGCTAGAATTTTATGAATATTGCAAGGGGTGCCCAGTGTGAGAGACAGAGAAGTTTCTCAGCCGTAGTCCTGGCTTGAAAGTATTTACGTTTTTAGTCCAATTTTGAAAAGACTGCCTAGCAACTTCGAAAAAGAAAAAAGCATGTGGGAGGTGTGAAGTAATAATAATGAACTTAAGAAAGACTTTTAAAATGGCATCTTTGAATGTGTTTTTTCTTAGATGCTTTTTGGGAACAGTATCCTGCAAACAGCTTATTCTGGCAGTTCTTTGTTTCATGATGCTTTTTGAAAAGGCTTGGAATAACATGTTATATGGCTGATGTGGGCTGCACAGCTCCAAAAGTCTTTTGAGCTGTTAAGTGGGAACTTTTGAAATACCCACCACTAGTTCATTTTTTGGTTCAGTAAATAACACATGGCTACACGCCCTTACCAATTTAGTGTCAGTAGAATTATAGCTATAAAAAAAACCTGCAAGCACTTGATCTGTTGAGTACCTTTGACTTGAATTTATACAGGAAAAGGTACTTTAACTAAGTAGCCTCTTCAGTTGTCCTGCAAGGCTTTCAAATTCATAATTTCCTAGCATATTTTCATTTTAGATGGTATGTAAAATTTCAAAAGAAAATTCCAAAAATTTCAAACCTGATCCTATACATTCACAACTTATGTTGTAATACAGTTTCTTTGTGCAGTTATGCATGTGTGTATACATGCATGTGTATGCATGACTATGCAATTTTGTGCATGTGTATATAAGCATTATCTTTTTATTTAGGTTGAAGGTAGCTCTGTGTCCTTAATGATATACTCTTAAAGGAATAATGTAATCCTTGCAGAGCTAAGCGCTTTAAAGTACGATAATTCCCTTTTCTCCTGTGGCAAGTCTTACACATTATACTTTTAAGGGAAGTCTAATGTTTTTTACTCAAATTTCAGTCATACTCTTCCTTGTGTTGATATAGCTGCACACTTTTTGGGTTGAGGCTGAAAATTACTGCAGTGTAACAAAACCGTGGTTTGCCTCAAGGATTCCCTTCCCACTAAGTTTGTATCTGCCTGGAAAGATGTCCAGGGAAGCACTCAACAGGATCTTGCTGACCAGAGGAGGCCCTCCTCTCTACAGTCTCACTGAAGTGGAAGCACAGGTACATGTTGTGTAGTAAAGAATTTGTAAGTTGGTGCTGTCATGAAATAAGCTAGCGCACTGTGATAATGGTGTGTGATAGTGTGTGTACTACTGTTTGCTTCAGCTAGGGCTCTTAAATAGTTCTGTGTCTCATCAGATATACAGGGATGCCAAGGAGTGCCTAAATCTCCTGTCAAAGAGATTGGGAACATCTCCGTTTTTCTTTGGAAATACGTGAGTGTGCTTTCTTAGTTTTTAACGTTGGTGTTTGTTGTTGTTATTTTTAATAAACAGATGCCATGTGATTCTGTGAATGCTTAGCACTTGTTTTTTTTAATCTGCTAGAATGTTAGAAGGTGCTGTACAGTTTTATGATTCACACCCTGCTTTTTAGCGATCTCAGTCCAGAGTGTCTTTTATATGGCATCTTTCCATAGGGTGGCAGACCCTGCCTATATCAGCTCATGTAGGATACTTAATGAGTTAGGTTTCTGTTAGAAAATCATTCTCTAGCCAGTGAATGTCACCTCCTGTGATTGCTTGTAGAAAAAATACCTGAAGCCTGAGGTGTTACTACTAGCTCCTTGGAAAGATGGCATAGGTCTGAGAAGGCTGGTCTTTCTTGTGGGCATAGGACAGGAAGCATATATATTGCCAAGATAGCACCCAAGAAGGACAATCTGTACCCTTTGCCAGTGAAGTTAGACTTCTTCATGTGAAAGGGTCCTGCTCCACTGGCATGCATCTTATCTGCTTGGCTTTTGTAATGCCAGAAATGTATTCTAGACTGGATTGCTTACCAGTGTGCATGATACATGATTGTATTTTAATGCTAAAACAACTGTTCCAGTTTACCAGCACATCTCTAATTTAGAGGTGCTGAAATCAATAGATAGCCTCTTCAAAGTGTCTTTTTATATCTGATAAAAACAGTGCCTGAATATCTTAGAAGATTCTGTGTTAAATTTTGTCTGATATACACAGAAACTGGTTACGTTCATGGAGGTCTTGATGTCTTACCTCAGTCATGCTTGGGCTTTGCTCTGTTTTGCTGTTCTTTTCAGACCTACTACCTTGGATGCCTTCGTGTTTGGTTTCCTTGCACCAGTTTATAAAGTGTGCTTCCCTAGAGTACAATTACAAGAGCATTTGAAACAGCTTACCAACCTGTGTCGGTTCTGTGATGATATTTTAACCTGCTATTTCAAGTTAACTGTTACAGGTAAGTTATGTCTCTTTTTCACTTTTTCACGTATAATCTGTTTGAAATAGTAGTGGTGGTTTCCACATTTGAACTAAAGCAAAATAAGATTTTATAAATTTGTGCTGGAGGTTCTGTGGGGAAATGATGTAGATAAGCTTCCGTGGTTGTGCAGAAAGGATTGAAAATTAAAGGCAAGGTTTAATTCTCAGATTTAAAGCTTGTCATGCCTTGGCAAAATCTGCTTGTATCTGTTCTATGGCTCATGCTTATTGTTTCCGTTTCTATGACAAAATGGCTTTTCCACTTAAATTCATCTTAGGATAAAAACACTGCATGAACTTTTCTTCCAATATTTGTTTGTTTCTTTCTTTTTAAGAATGTAAAAGCTTTTGTAAATACCTTTTCAGTCTTCATCTTTCTGCCTTCACTCTCTAGGCCATTCTCCATCTGGACAGAATACAGCAGATGCTAATCTGCAGAAACTCACACAGCTTGTAAATAAGGAATCCAACTTGATTGAAAAGGTTACTTTTGCTTCAGTCTGTTTATTATCCTGCTTCTTTGTGGCTGTTTGTTCACAAATACTGTTACAACTGCAACTGTGCAATTAACATTTTATTTTGTTTCTTTTCTAGTGAGGTACTTTGTATAGAGATGAGGGAAGAAAATTAGCAATTTTGAAAGAAATTAATTGATGAAGTCTTACATGTAAAGTATTTTTACTACAATCAACGATGCCCTTGCAAGTGCACATACAAACAGTAGAAGGTTGACTTTCCACAGGCTTATCTACACTCGAGGGGGAATGCAAATGTTTTTATCAGAATTAGAAATGGTCTTGCAAGACCTCAGCAAGAAAACTTATAAGCAAAACTTTGAAATTGGTCTTACTGAGATCAGTACCCGAGTCTCCTCTGCTCCCAGCTGATTTCTTGCAGTCACTAACATACATCTTCCTTCTCCTGCTCCTATGTCTGCCTTTTATTCCTGTGTTTTCAAGGCTGTGCTTCAGCACCTGTAAGAGCTATGCAACTTATGTTAAAAATAATTATGAAGAATTAGTTTACTGATTCAAGAAAACTCTTACTGGAAGGACAGAATGCATTTTCTAAAAAAAGATCAGTGTATCAGATGGATCATCAGTTTTGTCCTGCTTCTGCTCCATTTGGTATTGATTGTATCTCTTTGAGGTATTGAAAGGCAGCTGTGAAAGTTTTAAAAATAGGCTAAGTAGACATTTATCAGCCATGGTTTATGCAAAGCTGATCCTACTGTGAGGAAGTAGGATGGACTAGACAACCTTTGGAGATTTGTCCTGTGCTGTCTTCTGTGATTCTGCTTGTTCTGTAGTAATAAATCTTTTCTTTTTTCGATACTGCAGTACATACAGGGTATTAGATTGCTATCCTATGAAAAATGTAAAATATTTATATTCAGAGAATAATTTTAACCTGTACTTAAAAAGATCATACTATAATCTCTATATTAAAAAGTTTTTGAAATCTTAGCTGATCTAAGTTCATCTAGCATCTCCAAATCATTTCAAAGTTGAAAAAATTTTCTTCCTGTAAGATGCTGAGCATGCAAAAATACCCACTTATGTTAGCAATTTGACTTTTGATCTGCTTTATAGTAGTGTTTGGCTACTGTACAAAATTGAAACTGCAACCTCTTAGAAGAAGGTAGCAGTGTTGCTTTCCTTGGTAATCTTGAAGAAATGAATTGAGCAGAGCAGAAGTGTAGCCATTTGCTTTATGTTTAATTTGTCACATGATCATGGAATGAATAGCAACACTTAAATCAGATTTTTGGGAGAAGAAAGGAGCCAATATGTTGTTTTAGGTAAAATAAGAAAGGCTAAAAGAAAGTAAGGTTTAAAAAAAAAAAAAAAACACAAAAAAACCACAAAACAATAAGCCAGAATTCTCAATAGGAGTTCTGACAAATAGACTAATCATGTAACTTACATTCTACCGTTTGCCAGATCCGGCTCTCATTATTTCTCTGCAGATGGATGACAACCTTCGTAAGAGTCCTCAGCACCCCCCTCGGAAGATAACAACACTGAAGCTTGCTGCAGGTGGAGAAGAAAGCAGTCCACTGAATCGTTTGTCACCTTGACAGCTTTTGTTACACACGCACACTTGCTTGCCTTCAATTCTTCTGAATATCACAGCAATTTTTCTCATGAATGTGGTTTTACAAGGGAAGAATCTAGAAATGGGTTAAGTATGGACAAAACACGGCTTTACAATGTCCTGTCTGTTATTTTTAAGAAAACTAGTAGTTCAGGCTTACTGTACACTAAGCTAAAACTCAAGTATTGCACAAGGGGCTTATTCCTGCAGACATTAACGTGATTTTGTACAGCAGAGTTAACATTAGCAGGAATGTTGACCAAAAGTTAAAATGCAATTTTTACAGAATTCCAGTGCATTTATAGAAGTTTCACTGTTGTTTTAGTTTATGGCTTTTGATTTACTGTAATCACATTATTGTATGTTAGTGGGTATACTGTTGTATCTTTCCAAAAGTTACGAAGTCTAGTTGTAGAATTGGTGAGAAGACTGAAAGAGAATGAAGTGTTACCCATCTTTGCAGGTGAGAAGTGAAAAAAAATGACAGGAAGTTATATACTCTTGATTGTGAGTATGTGAGTGTTCACATTCATAAACACTCTTGTGTTTTAAGGGTGTTTGCATTTTTGAAAGCTTGTTGAGCTGTACTTTAACAGAAAATGTTGAGAAGCTTGTGTGCCATGAAGAGTATAGTGACAGAGAGTTTAACATTTTACGGATAACTCATGGAATCAGTGGGTTGAAAAGGACCACAGAGATCATCTAGTTTCAACTCCCTGCTATATGCATGGTCTCCAACCACCAAACCAAGCTGCTCAGAGCCACATCCAGCCTGGTCTTGAATGCTCCAGGGATGAGGCATCCACAACCTTCTTGGGCAACCTGTTCCAGTGAACTCATATTAGTTCTGTGTGAAACTGGCTTCACCTGTGTACAGGATAATACCATAGGCCAGAAAATTGTAAGTCAAAATTGCATAGGATTGGTGCTGAGGTAGAGAGGTTTGATTTGCTCTTATTAGGATAAGTGACTTGTCTAGTAAATATACTATGGATCTGGATTGAATTGAACCAGTTAGACTTTGTAAAACAGCCAGTTTAGGCTTTTGCATTTGTCACAGATACCTCTAACTTGTTTTCTAAACACTGTTGTTCATTGAAAAATGATAATACAGGACATCTAAATTTTATTGTTTGACAGTATAGTTCAGAGTTCTTTTATCTCTGCAAACTGTAATGTGTTGTAGTACATAGTTATTCTGTGTAATTAAGGAACTTGGGTCTCATTACTTCTTAGTAGCAACTTTTCCTGTTCAATTGTCCCAGTCAATTCTGTCACAAGAAGGCTGCTGTGATGCCGTGTTGGTAATGTAGTGGCAGGTGCTTCAGGATTGATGTAATCAGAGTTAGTCACAAGGATTGACCAAAATGGCAGCACTGGGGATACATAATTCTTGTGACTGTATGGGATGATTCTTCTGATTCCTATTTTTTTTCTGGCAGAATCAGGGTCTCTTAGAATCCCTTTGCTATTAGTCACATTTGAGATACAAATTTAAATTATTTACTATTTATACTGATGACTGTAGATTGTGTATATAATGTTCTTTCAAATTCTGTTTAAGGAATGTAGTAATCTTCAACATTTCCTAATTACAACTAAAATGTTGGGTATTTAATGAGCACTTTGAGGTTTAAGCTTTTGCTTGTATTAGAATATTTGTTTCAGTGATTTTGAAATGAGTTTAGCACATATTCATGGTAATTGTGAATAAACTGACAATCTAGTATATATAAATTAAATAAAATGCTTGAAGTCTTTACTGCTTGACAGGTTTAAATGAGATCAGGTCACAGTGCTTTTCAGTGTCTTTTATTTATGAACATGGATATGGAGAATATGCCTTATTCTATTGCTGTTGTGAATATGTACACTCAGGCTTTAAAATCTCTTTGTAAAAGGGTAATTGTTCCAAGATTAAAATTTTAGACATTTGTTGGAGTTTTGGTAGTATTTTTTAATGCAGATTGTCAGGTTTTTGGCTTCCCCCTCCCTACCTTCTCCCCCCACCTTGTGTAAGGCTTTGTTCTTGTGTTTGTTTTTCTTTGTTTGTGGGTTTTTTTTTTTTGGTTTTTTTTTTTTTTTGTTTTTTTTTTTTATGGACAAGGTAAACTGCTGACTGTTAGAATTTGGAACAATTTGGAACAATGTATTCATAATATATGTCTTGATATTAGTTACAGCTCAGTAGTAACCCTTTCAAGACAACTGCTTTTCTGGTGATACTAAGAAGCACATGTTTTCTAATCTTTTACATGTGAGCCTTAGCCATTGTGACATTAATCATTAACATTAACAGACATAATCTGCTTAACAGCTTCATTCACTGAAGAGGACAGCAGGGCTAGAACAGGCATTGCATGCAGTGCTGTACATAATCCCAGACAACCTGTGTAGTTGCATAGCCATGTGTTTCATTTCTTTTCATCCAAGCAGAATTCAGAATCAGACTCCTTAATGTTGTAAATGTAATCTGTGGTCTGACAACCCAGACTTGCCCTTTAGATTACTGCTGTATTTTGAAGCTGGTTAGTTAGGATGCCAAAAGTGGGATCCATTTGAGTAAATGTAGTTATCTGCATTGAAATAAGCCAAAGCTCATTCTTCGGCTAATGGAGAAAGGTGGTGTTGAGCTATCAATTGTGTCTTTACAGCAGATACCTAAAATAGCTAAGTGAGCTAAGTCTTCAAACTGTGCATCTCTATTGAATGTAGAGGAAGCCTCAGCTTCCTACTTAGATGGAGATCTTTACAAAACTGGGTGAAAACCAGCTGCATTGACTGCCTTTCCAATATCTGAGACTGCAGATGGTTTGCAGGCATAAGCAGTCAGCCCTTCTGGCCAAGCTGTAGTGAAGCCCTGAGATCATCATAAGCAAGCTGCTTTTTATGGAGAGCAGCTGCTTGTTGTACGCACTGCAGCCCTACACTCTCAGAATACTGTTGTGGGGTTTTTCTTGTGTGCACACCTGCGCAGTGTTAGTGCATATACCTTTGTGCTTCTGTTGTATTGATGCTGCCACAGTAACTCATAGGCCTCCTCATCTCTGCCTTCCTCTTGGAAGGTGGAGGCCAGCACAGGTAATAACCTCTCAAGCAGCTCATCCAGCCCTGCTGTATTTTCTCTTGCAGAGAAGGCTGTTAGTTTTAAGTGAGGTGAACTGCTCTGGCAGGTTGTAAATTTAATGCTTCTACTTGTAGGCAATCCTGTATTAAAAGCTTATGTATGGATGTCTTTAGGGCCATTCTGTGTATTTTCATAAGCCTGTTGTGGAAATGGGCAGATGCCTTTAATGTTTCCAAGATACCTTTACAAATTTCTTTTTATCCCCTTTTAAAATATGATATGTTAGTCTGCATACACTTAAAACATTGCTTTTGCTAATGAAGCTTAGCACTACATTAAGAAAAAAGCCAACCTGATTGCATTTGATTCCTGGCTGAAACTGTTTCTGGACTCAACTGAGGAAGTTTCTCCTCTTGCTTCGGTTGTTTTTGGCATTGCAGTAGGAATCATTCTTTTTATTCTTCTTTTTTCCCTGTACAGAAAGGCTGAGTAGCCTTTTACATAGTGTGACAAACTATGATATAGCTCAAATCTGTCTGGTCTACACTGTTGATAGCAAGAAGTCCTAACATACAGACCGTGTCAACTAACATAACACTGTGTAGAAAAATATTTGCTGGTTTTGCCACTCAGAATCCAAACACTGTTCTCATCCAGCCCCACCTGGGCCAGTAGACATGCTGCTCTCTTCTACTGGACCATCGCAGGTGCTGGAAGCTGCTTGGAGTGTTCCTGCTGAGCAGCAAGCAGTTTTCAGCTTGCTGAGTGTTTTGACCCCCAGGCCACGTGAGGGAGCATCCCCAGGTGGCTTTGCATGGGAGAGGTGAGAAGTGGTGGGATTATGAAATTCATCTTCACCAGCCTCCAGTGGGCAGAGTGGTGGGGGAGTCCATGATTTTCTGCATGTTTTGAAGAATAAACAAAGAAAGGACTTGTCATGCACTACCTAGTCTGTAGGTAGTCTGGTCTAGTGCATTACCAGATGAGCTAGGTTTATTGTAAATTTCAGTGAAAGCTAAGCTGAGAGTGTAAATTAATGATGGAGTCACAGTAAATAAGATCTTGCAGTAAATGTGCCTGTGGCAAGAGGTTGTTCATAGTGTTATTCAGCTTCTTTCTGCTCATTCCCTCTCACTAAAACTAAGTGCTTTTTTTTTCATCGTTAATGTCAGTGTTTCATATTTTTACGTGTCAAAGTGTTGTATGTGAGCCTGTTGGTGGTCTACTGTTACCAAAGTACAGAGTGTTCCAGGTCCTTAATTTAAAGCAAGAGTGCAGAGAAGTTGCATACCTTGGGTTTCAAGCAGGCTCATTAAGAGGCTCCAGTCCCTTTGTAAGCAGCCAGTTCTCAGCTCACATTTGCCAAGCCATTTTGATAGGGCAGCATGTCAATCCTCACAAACACCTCACGGATTTGTTTTCAGGGGTGTAGAGGTGAGGGAGGGAGTGTGTGCTCAGTGAAGCATGAATCTGCAAAGATATGTCCTACACAGAGCAACCTTTAAGCAAAGGAGATGAAAGTCCAGATTTCTGTGTATTTTTTTGCTGCAGTGGGTGATCATTTATCAGTTATTGCCAACTGATTTATCTGTTGGCACGATGGCAGTTGTGTAAGTGGTAATAACAGTCATGTTGGGAACTGCCCTCTGCTAGGTGAGGAACAAACTGTTTTTTCATTTAACAGCATCCCCCTGATGGCCCTCTCACTTTGATACATCATTTCATATTGACTTCCACAGAGCTGTTACTGCCTGCCTAAGTTCTTACAGGGTTTTCAGCACTTGCAACCACTTGCTTATGTAGGTAATTACTTCAAAAAAATTTGTCTCATTTTCTTTTCCCTACACCTCTTTTAGTTGTTTTTATTTTAAATCGTAAGTATGATCTCTCCATTTTTTTTCTGTTCCTGCAGCATATTTACCTTGCCTTTGAATGCTACAGTGTTAAAGAGTCATATGCTAAAGGGAAAATCCTTAGGTCTCTATGTGGGTTCCAGCGATGAGGTGTCTTTGTTTTGACAGCTGTAAGAGCATGCAAAAAAAAAAAAAAAAAAAAAAAAAAAAAAAAAAGAGAGAGAGAGATATTGAGTGCTGTGCAGGCCTTGAGTGTCGTCTTTGAGGTCTCTGTGGTGATTGCAACTTTGCCCAATAGATGTCAAATGCCACCCAAGGCTCCAGTAAGAAGGAGGGCTGCTGGATTCACAGTCCCACAGGGAATGACAGTGAGAAAAGCAAATCATGATCCCACTTCTCCTGTGTTACCTGTTCTACTTTCTCTCTGGTTAGCCTTAGACCATGTCAAATTTGCTCAAGCCAGTCTGATGTAGGAGGTCCCTGACTTACGGTAGCATGTCCTGACACTGGCACTGAGCTCCTGTTTGCTCTCCTGAGGTCTCACTAATCTGAGGAAGACCTGGAGTTGCAAGCTGTCCATGTGATTGCTTGTTGGGTTGGATTTGGGAAGATTTAATGAATGTTGGGATGTTCCCATAATTACTCTTAAAGTTTTTGCCCTGAAATTTCATGACCAATTGGCAGCTGGACAGAAGGCAAATATCCTTTGTCTTTGGGTATCAGAATTCACCCACAGGCATGACAAGCACCTCTGAACCAACCCTGTCACAGTGTTTAAATGAGAGAATCTGGAGTATCGTGACAGAAACTGAGAGCACTGACCTGTATATTTCATAAAGGAAACTAGCTCAAGGAGAATCCATAGAGGTTTTAGTAACTTGTGTCCAATGGTAAGTGTAGATGCTGAAAAGAATATTTGCCTGGTATGTTTTCCCTTTTATCAAGATGGCGAAAGTTCTCTGCACTGGTTCTTGTCAGTGCTTCACGGCTGGGCTCCTGAGTGGGCCAGATTCCTGTAAGGGGGCTGCTGAAGACTGGTTGACTCATGTGGCTGCAGAAGAGGTGGGTGTTCCTGAGGAATGAGGGGGGCCGATCTCCAGGGGTGGATGAATGCACATGCTGAGTTTCTAAAGTGGTTTGTAGCCTGGAAAACCTTGGCAGAATATGAGTTTGCTGTTTTATCTGGCAGAGTAAAGGATGATTTCCTTACCTCCTTCACAGTAAGGGCATGTGTTTGTAGCAAATTCTTGCCCATGCCTGCACATGACTGTTTTCCACACTCAAATTTTTAACCCACAATTCAGGCATCCCAAATTCTTGCATGCCTTTTGGTTTCTCATGCCTTGCAAAGTCTGATATAAATGAAAAATCAATTTTGGGAGGTGCTTTGTTCACCATTTGAGTAAGAAATCTGTCCACTGGAACAAAGGGAAACATCTTATTTCCTGTATCATAAAATGTACACTTGGAGAAAGAAACAATACATGCCAGAATGACATCTGCTTTATGAATTGTCAAGCTATATAAAAGGTTTTTGACAGTCTCAGAGCCTACATTGTTTCACTGCATCTGCTGCTCTGTTAAACCATTACTGAAATTGTATAATACCACAAGGGGGAAGGTACAGAATAAAAACAGACCGCATTTCTTCCAAAGACCGTTTGAATGAAATAAAATAGGCTACACTCCTGGAAGTTACCCACAGGATGCAAACCATCTGATTTTCATTGAGCAATTAGCTGCTAGTTCTTGACAATAATGATACCCTTTGCATTCTCTTTCAGTCACTTCAGTGTGGTCTGACATTTTAATAACTTTCTTGAGTGTTTTCTGCTTTAGTAATACATCTTTCTGTTGTAGGATGCCAGATGTCTCCCTTGGGCTTGGTTTAAGGTAATTCCCACAAAAATGTAGGTAATTCAGCATGTGGAGGTGGCACACCCTTTAAAGAATTGATGTATATTTACTGCAAAGATTTGACTGTCTATTTCTTCTGACAACATCGGAGCATATATTAACTTGCCTCTACTTTCTCCACGTTTTTACAAAATTCATTTTTCCTAGGCTCTTTGAAGAAGCCTTCAGTGCTGTTACAGGTCAAAGTATTAAAATTGCCTGCAAATAAATGGAAATAGCTTGATATGGTGTAAGTGTTGTGCTGCTTTTGCTGCCTCGATCTTTGCCCTTTTTCAGCACCTTCCTGGTTACTCAACAGATGAGTTCTGCAAGAAGTTACCAGTAAACTGAGGTACATCATGGAAAGGTACCCCACTGCTGCAGGTGGGGCGTTGCCTTTCAGAAGGAGAATCAGCTGTATTCCTAGGCTCTTTGTTACCATGCAAATGAGATTATAATAAGCTAAAAACTGTTTTTGTGGATAAAGGAATACACTTAATATGTTTAACTCTCAGTGTAAAATGATGTAAGTTTTGACATCAGGTACAAACCTTCAGGAGATGATTTCTGATAGGGAATATGATTGCTTGCAGCTGCAAGGTATTACCCTTACAAAACAACATGCACTAAGGACCTCTCTACGTTATTTTTAACTGTGTTTTAACACCTCTTCCCTAACACGCTTTTACATTTAAACAGGTCAAAGAACAATCTTCGGAGCTTAGTTAGGTCTGAGCCACAGGAACTATCAGCTGGGTACTGTGAGAAGGTTTTCTAAGGCTGACTTCTCTATCTCCTAGCATGATTTGCAGCTGCAGCACTTGGGAGACTGACTCCCATGTAGCCCACAGAGGGCCCAATCACTTTAACCCTATCTGAACTCAGCACTGTACTCAGCACTGGTGAAAGCCAAAATAAATAAATAAATAAATAAATTACAGCATGCACTATTGCTACTGAAATTACAGTGCAGGGCTAAAGAAGGCTACCACACTGGGAGCACGGTGACAAAGAAACCTTCAATGAGAAAGGAGCATGTCTGTAAACATGAGGACAGGATCTTGCTCAAGGACCTGTTCACCCCTTAAACTCAGATGAGACATAATGCCAGTGTCCGCGTTTTCCGAGGTATGCTATAGCACCTTGTGTTAAAAGCGTTATCATTCTTCAAATGCCTCAGCACAAGTACTGTGAGTACTGGAGAGCTAAAATGTTGTTTAATTGCTCAAAAGGGCTGAACAGGGCCAGAACTATGGCACAGGTATATATTCTAAACTGTTTGTTCTCTATTGAATTAATACATTAATTCTTTTCTCAAGAACATTTAATGGTAGGAATTACCCAGGGCTTCTGACAAAATAATTCAGAGAAAGAAACAAAAGGATTATGTCTTGATGGAAGCATTTGTCTTGTTACTTCATAATGAGTTAATACTTGTCCTTTTAACTTCTTCAAATGAAATTAGTTTTGCTAGAGCATAACTAATTTGAGTGAATTTGATTTTCTTCCCCTTCCTTCTCCTTCCTTCTCTTCCTTCATCCAAAACTGAACATAGTTGTGACTTCTATGGAGGAGTCAAATGCATGAGGCAGAGTTGTGGGTTTTTTTTGTTTGTTTGTTTTGTTGTGGTGATGGTTTTGCTTTTATTTTTTTCTTTTCTTTCCCAGAAGATATTTAAAAGTATTTAAGGCTTTGGAAAGAACAGCAGAACTTTGGTTGCTGTGAAAGTGCCAAACCTGATGATGCCTTGTCACAACAACTACTCTGAATTCTCAGCAAGCCTCAAGCACAGTGACTGCAGATTTTCCCAGGAAACAAAATGCTGGCTGTCATATACAAGCAATTATCACACTCTGCTTCTGTTCAGATTCCAGAAGTCATGTTCTCAGTCATATTAAAATTCAGTGCATGTTAAACTAAAATCTGCTATTGTATGTAGATGGGGCCAGGTCAGGTCATAGGTTTTATGTCTTAGAAGTGTACTGCCTTGGACAAAAAGACTTATTTCCTCCTGAACCACTAACTATAAATTATCCGTATGCCACCGACAGAACGTTTTATAGGCACTAACTCCCGTGGCTAAGTTTAAAAAATGCATCATAAAGATTGTGTGACAAAATCAAATTTTGACTCCATTTGTATCATGGGTGTTCTTAGTTGCATTTATTTAACACAAAATCTTTTCCTGCAGGTTCCATTTCCCTATAGAATAATGAATAGAACTTACACCTTATATATTCATGAGTAGTAGTGATTTCTATGCAGATCTGTTTGGGCTATTAAATGAATCATTATATTGATTTTAACAGACTGAGAATAAAGCTCTTTCACATTTTCAGCAATGGAAATATTTCCCCTGTAAGGAAAACTCATTAGACATTTCACTTTGAACAAGCAAGCAAGAAAACTACCAGGCTGCATGTTTTACTGGCTGTTGATCTCTACTGATGTACAGCTCTTGCTGAACTTGAAAACTGCAACTAGAAACCAAACAGTGTACTTGGTATAAAATCACTGAATAAAGAAATACCTTCTTGTTGGCTTGCACTTCAGGTGTAGTCAAAGATGAGTCCTAATTTTCCTTATCAGCAAACAGGCTTGTGCTTCATAAATCTTGAAAAAATTGTCTCTCAGAGTCTTCCTCAAGGAGACTGAGTTAAGAAGCATAAAGTTTAACTGGTGTAGGGCCAAAGCAAAAATACTAACACTTTCTTCATTTCAGTTGCCCGAAAGAACTACTGTGCAAACAAAATCTTGCCATTACTTTTCTCTCTACTAACTGATCAGAAATAATAAAAAGCATTCCAGCAACTATTGTAAAAACCTTTCCCACTGGCAGGGTAAAATGAAACCAAAGATTTATTTTGATACTCATAAGTATCAGTAAGTAACCTAACATAAAAATTAAATTCTCTGCTCTAGACATGAGAGTCTTTCATCTATGTCATCTCTTCAGCTGTGATTTTAAATACTGCATCAAGTAATGTAATATGTTCACAAAACTATATTTCCTTAGGCTCTTTCCCCATACTCACCACTCATGTAATTAATGCAGCTAGCAGGAACTAGCAGGAACTGCTTAACTTCTATAAATGTTTGCAGCATGCAGGGTGCCTGCTCCTGTTTGAACCACTTGTGAAACCTAGATAGTAGACCATCTGTTCCTAGTGTTTTCCCAAATGAGATATAGAAAAAAAAAAAAAAAACATTTTGTTAATTCTATACGAAAAACCACCACCAGTGGTGATCAAATTTCAGTTTAATGGCTTTGAAGTCTTTAAAATTGAATCAGTTAAACACACAATGCAGGTAACATGCATGCAAAAGCATTAAGGCTGAAAAGTGAAAGTGACTCATTATAGCTGATCTTCCAATTCAGTAACAATTGGAGAGAGTGCTTCTTTATGTGCCCTCATTATTGCATTTTGTCATGAAAAGATGTTACAGAAGTTTCTCTAAGAGGTTTAGAAACCATTACCTAGATTGGGAACAAGATCACTGAGATACCATCCTATGTGCCCTGGACACTCTTTCCTTCTCTCCTCCCTCCCAGGCCATGGGCTGCAGCCTCCAGGACCAGGGGGGGTCAGACTCCTCCAGCACCCAGCATCACTATAGTGCTGGCTGGAAGATGCTGCTGGAGATGTCTTGTCTGTCTCCTCACTCAAAAAAGCCCTGATGCTGATGATCAGCCAAGTCCTCAAGAGCCTCAAAGGTAGTGGCTATACATCCTTCTTTGTAATATGATCTAGTTCTGCACTGTATTCTGAGAGGGGCTTTCCTTGAGTGCCATTTGAACCCCCCACAAGACGACCATGTGGAGCTTTAATCTTTTTCGGTGAGTTTCCTGTGGAAGGCTGAAATCACTGCTGTATTTTCTTCCTACTACACCTCCCAACCTGTCCTACACCCTCAAGCACCACATGTAAGCAAAATCATCTCATAAAAAAAAAAACCACAAGTGTTACAGCCCAAGTGGGCGTCTACAAGCAAGCACAATTTCTTCAACTGATCATCACAGTAGGCTTTTCCCAGCACATATTTTCAGGGTGTGACAGGCAGAGCAGTATGCTCTACAGAAGAGAGGGTGAACTGAGGATTTTATTTCAGTTGGTAGCATCATATTTGGAAGGTCTAAAAGGACAAAAGCCCTGATTCAAGAAGCACACCATTAGAGCAGTGATGTGTCTTCACAATTCTAGGACAACCGTCCAAATATGGTATATTATTCAGCACAACAGCTTATTTGCAGGAGTAACATATGCCAAGCAAGATGACATCAGATCTTCAGAATCTATTACACATTTCTGAGATGATAACCATGACAGTTCTGAAAAGTGGGAGGAAAAAAAAGATAAATAGTTTTGAGCAGAGGGTGGCCGATGAATATGAACAACTGGAATAGAAGAGAAAAAAGTTTACTTGGTGAGATGAAGGAAATGAAGTAGCTTAGAAGGAGCCTCTCAGTGTATCAGAAAAATGCATCTAGAATGAGTTCTGGACACTGTCAAAGAGACTAAGTTACGTGTTTCACTGTCTTTTCTTCAGGGAAGAGATATCACATTACAGTAAGCATAAGCACAAGCAACTTTTTCAAGAACTACTCATTTACTATTAATAACGTATTGGAGTTGCTATGGATTTCTGTCATGATCTGGTGGTATATTGAGTAGGACAATGTAAACTCTACGCAAAGTTTCGCAAATAATTTTTTTTTTTCCAGGCTTATTCCCTTAAAAATGGATTTGTTCAGTGTTGACAGTAGTTTGTTCAGTAGTGGTGGTAATAGCTTTCACTGAAATTGATCCATGTATATGCTACGTAGCATCCTTTCACACACCACTAAGAGCAAAATAAAGGAATTGTTCAAGTGTCTGAAGTAACTATTTAAATCAGATTTGAACATGACATGAAAAATTGCTTTGTAGTCAACTGAAGCAGCTGAAAAATTTTCAGAGGTAAATAGTAATAGCCTGTGTACAAATCTACTCAGTAAATCCAAGTTAACATCCTAATGCAAAAGCTTTACTAGCTGCCCATTCCTCCAGAGAGAAAGACATTCCTGAAATTAGAACAATAAGCAGTGAAGGCTTCTCTTTCACTCTTCATGTCAAAACTGGTACCACTTGCTGCACATTCTCATCATGTTACTTCAAAGCTGACTTTGCTTAGTTAGCTAATGCCACTAAAGCCTGCAGTATACAAGTCATCCTTGGAGATCTCATCCAAATACTGTCCCGCTTCTTGTGCAGAAGACAAATGCTGGAGTGTGGCTGCTGTTGACATAAGCAAGTATAACCATCTTGCATAAATGCAATCTAGCTGAAATTGTTTCAGACTCTAATAGCTCCCAGTCTGGAAGATGGCTGGGAGAAGGGAACCCTGGTTGCACTACTGCCTGAGGAAGTCTGTATGTAGGAAGAGGCTAACTGGGCAATCAGCTGTGGGTGTCCCTGCTTAAGCATGGGAGTCAGACCAGTGGTCTCTTCAAAATCCAAACAATCATAGAATATCACAAGTTGGAAGGGATCCATGAGGGTCATAGCATCTAACACCTAAGCTCCACGTAGGACCATCAAGTTCAAATGTTCATGAACTCTATCAGCTTGGTGCCATGCCCACCGCCCTCTGGTGCAGACCCTGTCCCCAGCCCCCAGCTGCCCTCCCCTGGCACAGCTCCATGTCGTTCCCTCAGGCCCTGTCGCTGTCACACAGAGCAGAGCTCAGCGCTGCCCTCTGCTCCCTGTGAGGAGCTGCAGCCACCATCAGGCCTTCCCTCAGCTCCTCTGCTCTGTGCTCAGCACACCCAGGGACTTCAACCAGTCCTCAAACATCTTCCCCTCTAGACTGTTCACCATCTTTGCATCCTCCTTTGGACACTCTCTTAGCAGCTTTATGTCCTCCTTATATTGTGGTGACCAAGCTGCACCCAGTGCTGGAAGTGAGGACACACAGTGCAGAACAGGACAACCCGTGCTCTTGTCCAGCACCAGTGCTGGGCCTCATACACAACAGGGTATGGCCGTCCTTCAGTTCAACTTCTTGTTGACCAGAACTCCAAGGTCCCTTTCCATTCAGTTGCTTACATTATCCCCTTGTGGTCACATTGTACCCTGGGAAACTACAAAGACTGTAATTTCTTGTCCATTATGTCTATGTCCAATCTGTCAACTTTGTGAGGTGGCTCTAAGCACACAGCTAAAATAATTTGCAATATGTGTTTTTAGATGCTGTTGCTTTGTCTCTTGGATATTATTTCATCTTCATCTAACCTCTATTCTAAATTTATTGCCTCACCAACAATGGAAAAAAAATAAATGGTAGCCATGAGAGCAAACACAAGCAGTAGGCTTGTACTCTATGTACAGGGGAGCTGAGGTATTGGTAAGCTATAGAGGTGGCTCACAGGGAAAGCAAAGCTTAGGCTCGCTGTTTAATTACAGGCTGGTGCTGTGTGTGCAGCTGCAACCCAGACCGTGAGTCCCTCCTACCGGAGTTTAGGCCACCCAGCCATCACATGCACCTCCATGAGACTGAGCCTCCAGTCCGCACAGGCATTTTTTCAGAGAAGTGACCAACCTGCCCTGCCACACAGTATTTCAAAACAAGCATGAATGATAACATGCACAAAGACATGACTGAAATTCATTCTGTAGACTTCTTTCTGGGAAATGAAAGCAGTATCTCTGACTCTTGTGCCCCCTACGCTCCTTAAAAACGTTCAGGCAAGTAGAAAAGTGATGGTCTTCAAGTCAGCAGAGGCAAAAAATAGCAAGGTTCATGTTTCACTGCAGAGTGCAGCCTTCCTGGCATGGCCCTAGTGAGGACCTACAAAAGCACACAAAAATTGCTGCAACATGTTTGCCTTAGAAACAGTGTGTCATCCCAGCTGGGTATCAGATGAAGGACTGATCTTCCTCTGAGCTTTTCCCAGAAAAGCCAGAGTTCACCCAAGCACTGACTTAGCTGCCTACTGAACTCGGCTAGTTTGTGCACAGAATGTGTATTGCTCATTGCAGGACCCAGCTCCATCATTTGGAAGTGCCTGTGGTGTCAGGAAGGCATGGGTAGCCTGGTGAGTTACAGGAAGATGCATTTCATGGATCATTAGATTGGGATTTAAGAATTTTTCCTTGACTCTCTTTAGCTGTTGCTGTTCTGAATGAGTGGTACTTCCATTCTCCCCAGACTAAACCTCTGACAGGAGACCAAACAGCATCCCTAATCACTCTGCTATGTAGACTAAGGAATGTTGCAGTGGCAAATAAGCATTTAACATTAGTCCGTGGGCCTCACTCCCCTCCCCCTCCCACCTCGGGCAAAACAGTCTGCAGCACAGCAAGGTTTGACATATGCTTGCAGGGTCTTGGGCTCAAACTCCCATGAGGGTAACTGTGCTCTGGTGGGAAATTATAAACATTACTGCTATGCCAGCCTATAGACTTAAAACGAGTGGAAAAAATGCAATAAAGGAAAGAAATAGAGAAGAATTTATCACATAGAAAGGCATGTGCTTGGGGAACACAGAAGCTCCATTACTGCTGAAATCCTTCAGAAACCAGAGATCTTCCAGAGCATTTAGAGGTTATTTACTGGCAGCAATGCTTGCTTACACTCCTTGCCTAGTTAAGGCCCAAATGACATGAATGAAATGACTGAAGTTGACAATCCCTGACTTTCCTGGCCAACACTATCGATTTCTGTCTTTCTGTCTACCTGGTCACTTCCTCATGCTCTGGGAACTCTCCTGTTTGCAGTGATCTGTGCCATGCTCTACATGTGAGCAAAGCTGCACAAACCTAGACTGGAAGGGACTCCTAGCCTTGGAAAAGTTGATTGGTTCAGGCAGCTGCTTCCCTCCAAATGAGGGTAATGACTAGCCTTAGGGCTTTATTTTTTTTTTTCCATGGGACAAAATTTTGATATTATGACAGCATTTCTGCCAGTATCTGAAAAACCAGATGTGCCTGAGCATGGCTGACTGTTGTATAAACACTCAGCATTTTCTGACAAAAACCCTTTGCTACCTCCTAAACAAAACCATTTGGCCATGTCCCCACCTCGGGCAAGAACATCATACTTCTCAAACATCAGCAATTTAAAAAATTCTGGAAAGTTAACACTAACTGAAAAAGGAACTGAGAAAGCTTTTTTTTTTTTTTTTTAAAGGTGATCTTAAGTATATGCCGTTGCAGTATAAACCCTTATCACTGCTCTTACAGAAATATAGGTCAGTATTTGTCAGGACAATACTGTACTTCCAGCCTAGTTAAACTAATAGGATGCTGAACTAAGGAAAGGGAAATACTCCTTTTTAAGTCCAGACTGCTTTGGATGCCATTGCAGAGAGTTTATAAAATGTGGCACCAGCAAGTCCTTCAGCAGCAGAGGAAGGAGAGGTGGCAGATCTCTTGGTGGTGTCCTGTCCTGCCTGTGACAACAGAGCCTCTCACCAGTCCTCTTCCTGCACCACATGCATCTCTTCGCCCCCAGCTGAGAGCTCCCCATCCCCTCCTACAGCATAGATGCTCAATTTTCATTGCCAGAAAACACCCTCGCAATAGCAGGATTTAACCTGCCATTCATATTGCTGTAAGGAGCACTGGGGTTTGAGATCAGTGCTATATCAGTTTCAGTGCCTCCTCCTGCATACCTTCTCCCTAGGGCTTTAACTGAATTGTACTTACCTAGCAGAGAGTAAAACCTACTTCAAATTCAGAAGGCTTGGCTTGACAAACTGTTTTTAAAATATGAGCAGATGGAGAAATTCTCCATATCTGCTTCTAATTAGCTCTCATGTTGTTAAAACTCTGCATAGAGACAGTCAAAAATAAAAGATATTAGATTTTATAAGCTATAGGACAGCATGGCTACATGACAATCATTTCCCTCAACACCCGCATTTAAGTATTTTCATCTCTTGATTTAACCAGCTGCTTCATGACCCCATAGTTTGGAAATTGCATTAGGAAGACATACAACTGTGCGCAGTAAGTCACCTACACTGGGCTACGTCCGTTTCTCAGTCATGCTTGTATTTCTCACCAACTCTGCATGCTGTGCCTTATTTGTCTATATTGTACTGAAGAATTTTGCCAGTATGAAATAGACTGAAAAATAGTAGTCACATAATCAAGATGCCTTGAAAAAATTAATGCATGCCTCTTCTGCTGAAATTTCCTCTTGGCATTGATTAGAAGAAGTCCCTGGTGGCTACTTCAGCAAAGTCAACAGTAATTCCCCATTTTCTTCCACTTAGCTGCTTTTTACTTCATCTGCTATTTGGTGCACATTTTACACTATCTGTATGAACTCTGAGCTTCTTCCTAGCAAATGATGCAAGGGCTAAGAGTGACACTGTAAACTAAGGTGGCCTTTCAAGTCCACCCCAGTATTAGTTCCATCCTGACAAAATAAAACCAGTCCTGAGAAATCCTCACCATTTCACAAAGTTGATCGTAAGCTCTTGTTGTAGTAGTACTAAAGCGCTATTGAGATAACTGTTGATAACTGCTCAGTATGGAGATCCCATCTTCCTCTGGTCATACAGATGTTTTGTTCCAAGATGCATAATCCAGAGAAGATATTCAAATCTGGCAGCTATAGGTAGGTCATTCTCATAACTCAGCATTCAAGTTCATCCACTCCAGGCTTGGCTCTTTCAAGCAGTTTGATTACACAATCTGAATATACAGGTGTTACAGTAGAGCAGAGAGCTTAGCTACATAGTTGTTACACCAAAGCAGAAAACAGAAAAGATAGAGACACTCACCTGTACCCAGGGCTTACATAAGAAACTTCAGTAGAGTGGATCTGCAGAAGAGATCCTTTCCCCCAGTAATCAGTTTTTAAATGAGTTTAGGAGAAGTGGAGCCAGGAGAAGTGGACTCCACCCCTTCAGGCAGCAGGGTGAATTGCCTTCACCTGTGCTCCCGTGGCTGACTCATTGCTTGCCTCAGGTGATCAATCAGAGGTTAAGGACATGATTCAGCAGTTCCCATGCATTAATCTATGGCTGGCCTTAGGAATCTGGTTCTCCTATGGGTGATGATTGTCCTTCATGCGCTGATTCCTGTTTTGCCCTTTGTAAGTCTCCCCAGTTTTCTCAGATCCAGAATTATCTTCAGAGTCTGCAGTGCTGTGGTGTGGAAAGGTTACATGAGCATGATGATGTGCAGCAGAAGTGGTTTCTGGGCTATCAAGTGCTCTGTGATGTGGCACTTGCCTAAGTGCTTAAGTGAAGCCACCTCACTCATCTAGAGCCAAGGCATTGGGGCATTTGTCCTTTTTGTGTAGCACAGCCAGCTGATAACACAGGAGATAATTTAATAAGAATCTTCTTTGCTCTCAGCCAGCTTCTTGCGTTCAACAGTCCAATAGCCATGGAAGATATTTATTTTTGTTAGAGTTAATCCAAATATGAGCTGGATTGACTGGCACAGAACCCTCTGATCACCACCAGATGTCTGTAAAATACCCAAATGTGGGTCTGTTTTTAAATCTGATTTGTGTTGCTGGGGCAAAGGAAAATAGGGAATAACCTGCTCAGTGTTGGAGTAGTGTGGTTAAAATGATGGATAACAAATACTGCTTGTGCATTATAAATCCAGAAAACTATTCATTATGACCTACGGCTTATTGTATTCTGTTTGTTCTCCTGTTTTGTTCTTGTTTCTTTTCTATTCTAGAAAAATACGATATTCAAGGTCCAAACCTTTGCTGACGGAAACTCTTTACAGTCCTATTGAATCAATGCAGAAACATTCCAATATTTTAAAGTTATCTTCAGAGATCTACTGCTTCTTGCTCTGCTCTTCGTCTTTTAATTTTTCCTTAGCATAGCCACTGATTATATTATTTCTCATCACAGATTTCTCCTACCTTACTAACATTAAGTTCAAGGCAATGTATTAATATCAGAGAGCTGTAATACGGAGGACATCCATGCTTTGATACAGCAAACTATGCTACTATTCCTACTGACACCTTCTGACAGTCCCCTTGAGAACAACAGGAGAGGGCTGTAAATCCCTGGGAATGTAATTTGCTACAGCCTTTGCAAAAGGACCCCAGCCTTGCAGATGTTGTGAATAATATAGTACCAGCAGGAGATTCTCATTAAAAGAGTGTTGTGGTTTAACCCGGCAGGTGGCTCAGCACTACACATTCACTCACTCCCTTCCCTTCCCAGTGGAATGAGGAAGAGAATTGGGAAAAAAAAAAAAAAAAAAAAAAATTAGAATTCATGGATTGAGATAAAACTATTTAGTAAGATAGAGAAAAGGAAAAGGATTATAGCTGGGACAATAAATATAAATGAATGTATATAACAAGTAATGCACAACAATTGCTCACCATCATTGACTGATGCTCAGCGAGCCCTTCAAGCATGGGAAAGAACCAGATGAACTCCCACCCCCTTCAAAACTCCTTCCGCTTGATGCCATATGTTATGGAGTATCCCTTTGGCCAGTTTAATTCAGCTGTTCTAATTCTGCTCCCTTCCAGCTCCTTGGGCCCTTTCCTGGGAATGGCTCTGTATAATACTGCTTGCCAGCAGCTACAAACATCAGTATGTTATCAACATTGTTTTTCTCCTGAACCAAAACATAGCATCATACCAGACACTCTGAAGAAAATAGTTCCATCCCAGCTGAAACAAAGACAATGAGACATGTTCCCCAGACAGGTAAGAGCTTGTAATAGTGTTGGTTACTATTGTTATGCGGCCATGCATCCCCTCCCACAGCTGGTGCCAAGCAACCCGGTCTGTACTGGCTCTTTCAATCCCCCTGTCTCAACCCTTGACGTTCAGCCAGGCAGAAGGAAGACCTCCTCCAACCACAGCAGTTACTTTCAGCATTGGAAGTAATGGGATTTTCTGCACAATGGCCTCCCTTCATCCAATGCTTTTTGCCTTTTGCTCTGGATTTAGAGGATAACCTGGAAAACCACTATTATGTGTTCTTAAATGGTAGATGCTGTCTGCTTCAGGACACAAATGTCTTTGGTTATTGAGATCATCACTGAAGACACTGTCTCATTAGCTTGCTTTGAAAAATGCTTACTTTCATTCTTCACCCATTATCTCCTGTCAACATACACACTGCAAAGACCTGATGGTTTAACACAGGTATTTTAATATTGATTCAACATCTGTCAGCTGGGACTGGACCACTATCCAGTTCATCTATTTGCCTAATTTGTTCATCTGTCTATAAATCTGATTTGTTGCACAGACATTTCATTTCAATTTGGTCTTAATCTAAACAATGAGAACAGCCTTTGTTGGTCCAAGCTCCACACAGAGAACTGCAACCCCCAGGGCAAACTGTAGACAACAGCAGATACATAGACAGGCCAATATCTAAACACAAGAAAAATTAAGGAGCGGTTTCCTTAAATCTCAACAGAAACATGGTTGTGCAGCATTCTGGGTTTGGCTGTTAAAATAGCCTGTATATATCACATGTATTTCCACTCAAACTGTTACAATCTTATATTAGTATTTTGTGAAGGCAGTGACAACCATGAAAAATGAGAACAGTATATAAGGATACATTTTCCAGACTAGTTTTCTCATTTATATTATTTGCTTACTTAATAGATCATTACGCAGAATAAGAAGAGTTTTCAAACCCATGCATCTAGTCAGCCAGCCACTGGAGATTTTGAAGGCCAAGACGCAATAAATGCCTGGCCAGTATTCTTCAAATATAACTGAAAGAGATTTTAATTAAAAAAAAAAAATCCTATAGCAAGAGCTGTACAGAAAACATTTGGAAGAGTTAGTAAATCAACTCTTAACATAGACCTGTTAACAGTTTTGTAAGGCTAGAAATACTTTGAAAAGTGTATCTCCTTCCCAATTCCTTGGATTTAAATTGTTACTACTGAAAAATCAAAATAAAAAATGGTGTTTAAAATCAGTTTCCAGAGTGTACCAGCTCAGAGCTCTCCCTTCTACGCAGATGAGGTTATCATAATATATTCCCAAGATTTCTTACACATGTTTGGACATAGCTCTTCTTCAGCATTTGTTGATAGAAAAAGGAGCAAAATGTGCCTGTTAGTCTACAGGCTTTAATTTGCTCAGATGAACAACACATCCACAGTATCATTTTAAACACACAGAGGTAGTAGCTTTCTGAAAGAAGCAAAGAAAAGATAGCTTCTAAAATAACTCTGATGACAACATAACAGCCTCTAACCCTCTGCAATCTGAAGAGACTTGATCAAGTTCATATAACCCTGTTCTGCTGTCCTTAATTATTACATTCATGCTGATATTAATTCCTTTGTTAGACAAAAAGCAAATGAAAAAATACACAGATGTATATTGTACAGGCTCTAATTCTGCAAGATGTTTAGCACCTTTGAAAACAAAACATTACTTAAGTTGGAATGCCCTTTGAATATTTAACATACAGCTGAGAGCATGCCAATTGCAAGGATGGGTTTGGATGCTGTGAGCATAGCAGTAGCAACATAGAGCCTCCTAGTAAGCCTGGGTAACCATGGCAGTGTTTAGCCCATGTTATACAGGGCTGCTAGGGATAATCTGTTAGAGAGCTTAAAATGAGCTTAGGTGTTCCTGGGTGGCTGTGGAGGAAGGAAACTAAAATGCTGCATTTGGCTAATACCACCATTCTCATGTCTATCCATAGCCTCCCTGATTGTCTTCACAGAGGTGAGTGCAGGGGACAGGGCTCTGGAGCAGATCCCATATGCTTGTGTCCGCATTTGATGAGATTCCAGAGTACTCACTCTTTTTTCAATTTGTGTTGCCATGCTCTGTCCTCTTTTGTACTAGTCCTTATGTTCAGCCAAAATGGCAGTGGCTACTAGAGACAACAAAAGAAAGGAGGAAAGGAGGAGGCTGAAGAGTAGTCACTCTCCCTGCTGTTCCTGGACTGAATAACTGATACTCTTTTTATATTTATCACACTGCCTGTTAGCAGCACAGATGGTAAAAAATACTCCCAAATGGAAAGGAGTGCAAAATAAAGATACAACCACGTGGAACATAGACATGCTGATTGCGTAGGGTAAGCAGCGTACATTAGAATGCAGATAAATGGCAAATGATCCATTGAAGAATACAGCGTAGAGTGTAGGCTTGCAGGATAGCGGATCTCATCCCAGCAGGTCTAGGAAGGATGTGAGTTCAACAGATACCTGGGTGATTGTGAGCTGCCCGTAGGACACAGGACCCACAAAGGCTAAAGCAGAACATGAAAACACTTCTACAACAAGTCGAAGGGATATTGCTGCGTGTCTGCCTGATGTCAGTGCAAATCCTGAAGTGCTCTACTGTTTGCTGATGCTCACAGATCAAAAAAGCTGCTGGTCAACTAGGGGCCATCATAGTAGAATCAGAAAATTATTAACAGCTCAAAATATGCTTTCTAATAAAGGACTGTAGGAGATCAACCGTGCAGTTCAACAAAAACAAGTGGCTTGGATGCTCATTGGTCTAAAAGTACTTGCAGGGGCACAGAAACAGGATATTAAGTTTTATCATTCTGGCAGTAAATAGTATAAATGGATAAAGCAGCCAGATGCTGAAGTGTGACAAACTCAATCAGAAGTATGTCACGATACTCTTAGGGAGAATATTTAATTCCTGGGAACTCTTTGCAATGCTGTGGTCATCCCACCAGGATGGAACTATGAAACTGAGTGGGTTGTATTTCCAACTGTTTAATTCCAACACAAGCAGAAATGAACTCAGGACCCTTCTCCGAGTTTTAGAAATTCTCTGACTCTGTCATATCATTTCTTCTGGGTTTTCAGTACAGAGACACTTGCTTCTGGCTCAGTCTAGCAACGTTCTTGAAAGTATAGTTCATCTGCAAGTGCTAGGTCTATGCTTCAGCCATACAACTTTGGATTGGTCTGAGAAGGCCCTGGATGCCTTGTACAACAGTAGGCAGCTCAGGGGATCTGGCCTACAAAATAACAGAGGAATCAAATTGTTTCCTGAAATCAGATACTGCTATTGTCTGTAGCTGCATGCAATTTATTTGCTAATGAGCTCATTAATCCTCTTCTGAAGCTTTTGTCATTGAGGTTAGATAAAAGTTGTTCTCTGAGGAGACTTCCCCTTCCTTGATTACTTTTCTTTTTCAGGAGCAGTGACAAGGCCCACACTGAAAGGCTGTGTTCTCAGTAAGAGTTTGGCATTTGTTGAAAAGGGCAGCTAGGGCTTTCCTTGACATCCCAAGTTGTGACAATACTGGGTAGTTTCTGACTTCGCACCTGAAAGGTTTTCTTTACTTAGGATGGTTGCTGAAACTGTTATGCAGATGGAGGGGAGCTGAATGATATTTATGAGATGGTGCTCATATTCTTATCTCCTAACTCTGAAATGTGGATCACAAAACTGTGTTATGAGGCCCTGGTAGCAGGTAATGCAGAAATAAAGCCATATGTATCATGGACATCTAATTGATCCAGCCTTCAAGAGGAATCCATATAAATGTTTCTGTCAGGACGGATGTTCATGTTATTGAAGTTATACTGCCTCCTTTTTGAAGCATTCCAGGAACCAGGGGAAAGCATGTTACTGGAATCCCAATCTCATATTATATGGAGTGAGACTATGGTTCGTACAGGCCCAAGGACTCCACATGGACAGGGCAGAACTACTGAAGGTCTCTATGCTGCGAGCTAAAACCTTTCCTATATTTCAGAGGGCAAACCTGACTCGATGGCTTCACTGCTCCTTGTAACATACTTGTGCTTTCTTGCAGAGAAAGTTTCTGGCTCTAGATTTTGGGCTGAGGAAGTAAAACTGTTGTGGTATTTTAATGGCGAACTCACCAATGAAGAGCTGCTCTTTACTTTGGGGTGGAGGTGGGAGTGGAAGACAGTGACAGGGGAAGGGGCAGAGCCTCAACTATTTTGATGCACTGAAGGTAGCAGTTGCCTATTTTCCTGACACTGTTACATAATCATATTACATATTGCTTTTTCCTGGCCCTCAACGTAAGAGCATTATTTCTTTCTTTTAAAAAGGAAAAAAAAAAAAAAAAAAAGACTGTGGCTTTTTGTCACCATGGCTTTGTTGAGAGACAGTTCACTATTTGGAATGTAGATGGATTGGGTAAAATATATTCCCCTTATGAATTGGCACATCTTTGAAATTTAAGTTTCCTGAGTTTCCTGTACCATCTTCAAAGAAAAGCAGTTGATGCTTTTTCCCTCTTTTAACAGTCATACTACAGAAGTCAAATAACACAGAAAACAGGAAATTAAATGAATGACTGTGAAATCCTGCAGATGATTCTAATTTTGTATTTACAGCTAATGAAGATAATATGCTTTTGTATAAAACAATAAAATATGACATTTCTATAAACTTTCTGCATGTAATTCATTTACTTACATTTAATGTCAGAGTACTTATTCTACAACCTTTATCTGTCGCAAAAGAAAACATGTACCTTTCATGTAAGGTATTTGGAGCATACTTCTCATAAGGACTTCATCATGAAACTTTCTGGAAGGTTGGCAGCTTATAGATGAGGTCTTTTGAGCTCAGTGTTTAAGAAATATGCTTTTACACACATACCAGCAAAAAAAGGAACAGCTTTCAGATAAAGAGAGGCCTAGTGACAATTCCCAAAAGCTTAAAGCAGAAGATCAAAAGAGGAATCTTCTTAAGGAATGAAGAAAGATCTGCTAACAGATTGAAAGTATTACCACTCACTGCATTACTCCAGCATTTCTGTTTGCTGAAAATGATTGCATTCCTTTGTTGAGCTGGAGACATCATATGGCCCAGTGTGCCTATCCCTCTAGGGACTGCTGGCTTATGTATGCATGTGAAATGAGTTTTGTTGGTTTCAACACAGGCATGTCTCATCTCAAAGGCAATCATGTCTGCTTCATATTGTGGCTGAAGCCCCAGCAGAGAAGCCATTTCTGGCTTTTCACAACAAGTGGACCAGCAAGAGCTGTGGCTTACTAATAGGGTAAATTTATTTTTGACAATTGTTCAGAGGATACCATTCTCCTCCAGACATATCGCCTTCTACAAGTATTAGGATTCTATGGCTTCTTAAAGAATATAAAATGCTACTTAGTGTTTTGTGAAAACAGAAGAGGGCTGTGTTAGCATGTGACATGGGTCTACATTTAGGCAGCAAGAAAGTCTGCCATATGGTTGCTTCTGAAAATCACTGCCCTCAAACTACCCTGATACCTACTGACAGGTGCAGAGATCTGTAACAGAAATACACTACACTTCTGAGATGAAGTGTTAATGCAAACATACTTGCAGTAACATGCAAAAAAACAACAACAACAGAAAAAAACAACAGAGCAAGGGTCAAAAAAGTGTCCTGTATCCACAACCGAGGACACAACTGTAATCAATAAAGCTGGTAAAAACAGAGGAACATGTGGTTTATAGCAATACCAGAGATCCCATGCTCTGATAAAGCCACAGCATTGCAGGTGACTCATCAACTGAAGATCCATTCTCTAGTAGAAGGAGGAATACAACAGAAGTACTATTTGGTGCATGTGCCACTGTTCTTCTAACTCTCTCAGCAGGACAACAGCCTGAAGCTGCAAAGATGCACAAAACTGGGAAGCTAAACCATGAGGAAACTTGCCTACATGTCCTGATGCTATGGAATACACACATGTGGCAGCGTCAGGATAGGAGCAGCCTCAAGGTCCATAAAATAAATTCCCAATTCCATTTCATAGAGCAATGTGCAGTATCTTGTTACTCTACTATCCTCCACAGGCAGTAAATAACACTTTAACCTACAGCTGGGAATCTGGGAATCTGAGCTAAAAGAGCCCACCCCTTATATTTTGCTAAGAGGTAGTTGTCTTTCTCACCAACGTTTCACCAGCAGATGTCATAATACAGTGATTGAACCTAATGTACCTAGAGGCCAAGGGATATAGCTCTCATCTGTGAGACATTTTGTTTGTCTCACAGATGACAGAAGGTGGGTTAAAAAAAAAAAAAAAAAAAAGCATATTTACACTTTCAAAATGCTATTTGTCAAATGACTCTATACCTGTAACTCTGAGCATGTAAATCAGTGCTGGCTTGGGAGCTCAGAGCACACTCTCTTCTATTTTCACCTTGTACAAAATTACCATAAGTAGTCAGAAGGAAAACTTCCTGCTGTTCCTGATCTGGAAAGAATGCTGGGGCTGAAATGCCATTGCCTGAAGTGCCAACACAAACAGCTAGAGGGAAAAGTCAGCTTCACAGTGTGAAGAGAGAGGGGACAGAGAGAGGGGACAGAGTGGGATTAATTACTGCAATAACAGAGAAAATATTCCAGAGCATGGAGTCGTGTTCCTGAAGTTAATGGAAACAGCTACTGAATGATGTAAGAATAAATAACGTGCCAACAATCAAGCTTTACGCACTATGTATCTCATTACTCGTCTGGAGGTACAAAGGTGGAGAAAAAGGGCTTATTAAGAAGTGGGAAAAATGCCACAGTTCAGAAAAATAAACAGAAATGTCTCTGCTGACAGTGGTGCAGGTAGTCTGGAGGAGGTAGTGGGGGATCTAGGAGAGGAGGTGGCTGGGATCTAATTCACTTAGCACTGGGATGTGCAGAGCAAGTGCTTTGAATCTGTAGCCAGGGGAGAGGGAATTCTGGAAAAGATCAACCAGAGAAGGATGAGATCTGCCATATCACCATAAAAATAAGAAAGGTTTCAATGGAAGAAGAGGTAAATCAAAGCACAGAAAGTAGCTCCTTAGCAAAGGAGAGTGATGCTCCATTCCTGAAGTCATTACTTAATTTCAGAATTCCTGAGAGATGGCCTCTATAGCTCAGCATCTGCCATACTCTTTTTATGTTCAATGAAAGCTTATTCCTGTTGGATTTAACAGTACATGTGGAAACCTGTCCAATGAAGAATCTCAGCCCATGGCTAGAATGACTTAAGGTCATTTTCCAGGAGATGAAAGGGCAGATAATTGACCAAAGATGAAACAAAACCCTTGACAGCTACAAAGGTAAGAAGCATGCTTTGGCCTGCATGACATCTGTACAGATTTAAATGGGCCCCGTGAAACAGAACTGAGATTTACTATCACATATGCAATATGAACAGCAGTGGTGTACAATATCAGTGTTACTGTGAATGACAGAGGCTTAAGGGAAATCTTGTCACTGCCCAACTGTGCTTCTCTGTGTTTCTGACAGGAGCACCTGGAAAAGAGCTACTGTGTACACCCTTCTACTGTGTCTCAAATGAGCTTCAGAAATATTTCAAAGGAAACTGTGAAAAGGAACTGGAACTCCACATGCATGATGTATAGGTAAGGGAAACTACCACACCTGTAACACATGGTTAAAAGACACATGTACAAGAAAGGGCTTTGATGACAGCAGCTTGGAGTGAATCCTCATTGGAGAGCTGATGTTCTCCACATTGGACAAAAAGCTGGGAAAACAGTGCTGTACCCTGTCCCAGCAGAAGTCTTCTCCCATGGCTTAGTGGCTGAGCATCACTTCTCTCACAGGGAACAACACCAGTAAGTTCTATTCTTCCAGCCCAGGGCTCTAGAGAAGGGAAAGTGTCAGAACAAGATCCTGTAAGCAGGACAGCCCCTACTGGAGCAAAGCATGTTGCAGAGGAGCAGCCATGAGCTTGCGAGTTTTTCCTATTTCTGTTTCTGTAGCTAGCCCCATGATGGTGAACATTGCCTCTTTCATTCTCTTGACATTTGAGAAAGAATAAACCATTGTCCTTGGATAATGAAGATATGGGATGGGGGAGCAGGAAGCAGAAAAATTTGCAGCCTTGCTTCTTAGCTCTCTCTGTGGTCATCTTGGGGTTCAGTTCAAAGTGATGTGGATGCTGTGAACTGCCTTTTGGAGAATCCATCTTCAAAAGGAGCCTGGAGACATTAGCTTCATGTCCCCCAAATTAGCTTTCAAGAGTATCGGCACTTAGCTACAACACAGGGCACAAAACTGCTGAAATATCAAACAAGGAAATGTGAGCCTCCAAGAGTAAACTGAAATGGAACCACAGCAACTCTTCACATGCGTGAGTCCCTGTTAGCTGAAGGAGTGGGTACCAGAACTCCTTGCAGAACATTTCCTTACATCTGAGAACATTCAAGTCCAATAACTTATGTTTTGAGCTACATGAGATTCTTTTTCAGACCTGCCTAAGATTGTCGAGGTCATCACATACTAAAATGATACTGAATTATTCCATGTTTCCAGAGTAACAATTCTAGGACATGTTCTACATGCATATATATGAAAATTTGGAAAGGAATCATAGGACAGGACACTGGAGTTAATCACTGTCTGACCTCACTGAGTACCAGATGATCTTTTATCTGCTGCCTGCATATGGCACAACTCAGTTTCTTCCTTGCCCACCAGAGCATGCAGCCATAGCAAAGTCGATGGAGACAGGAGGTCATGTACACAACATCATCCTGACTGTCCACAGATGGGGCAAGTCCAGACCAATGGCACCTCCACAGACCTTGACTGTGAGGAGTGCAGGGGAGAACTGAGGTCAGGAAGCTGCTGCCCTCACCAGTGCTGTGGTGGACAGAATGTGTTACCAACTGCAAATGAGAGAGAGGCCACAGCCACTAACTGTCCCAGGAGAAGAGAGCAGTGCTGCCCTGGTCTCTCAGCAGCAAGCCCCTCTAGTCTTTGCTTCCTGTTGGCTGACCAGAGCCATGTCTTGACACCACGTACCTCTCTGTTTGAAAGTGCACCTTGTGGTGCCCCAGTTGCCTGAGCCAGCAGGGTTGGGGAAACGCTGGTGATGTTATGGGATGGGCACCAAGAACTGCTGCCAGCAGTTCCACAGCACAACTCAACAAAACCTTGTTTGGCTCTCCAAGTCTTACAGATATGCTCAGCTGGAGTCTAGGCATAAGTCCACACTGGACTCTGTCAGCACCTGAATTCATACACTGGGGATCAGCAAGGTCACTGTCATCTCTCACTGACAGCAGAACCCCGTGGTTGGCAGCCTCACAGCCCATCACTGAATGTATTTGGGCACCAGCCTGGGCCTCCATCACCGTCTATCACTCAGTGATTTTCCTTTGTAATGGTGATATGTTTCAGAAAATATAAATTGTATGGCTACTATTTCCACATGGAAGACTTCCATTTTCCATGAACTGTTTACACTTTCTGAAACTTGGAAGGACACTTCTTTGCCTGTTCTGGTTTGAACGCAATACAAATTGATGGCAATCGCTACGTCAGGTTTGCTTTTCATGCCAAGTGCTCATATCACAGCAGGTTGTTCACTTATGCTTTCCTGTGCAACCTACTCTACAGGACCTGCTTTAGCAAGGAGTTGGACTGCATGATCTCCAGATGTCCCTTTTAACCCCTGATGGTTCTGTAATTGGTGGCAGTCAAATCAAAGAAATGCACATAATCAGAAAAGCCATCTCTAATTCTTAGGGCATATGATACATAAAAGTAAGAACAGACCCTAAATTTGGACTAACTTGAAATGTCGCCCTTAACAATATGTCAGGACTGGAGAAGTCCCCCATGTGACACACATGTAGAAGAACGTCACAACTAACATAATTGGAGGATAGTAACTAAGAACGTCACAACTAACATAATTGGAGGATAGTAACTAAGGATAGTTTCTTGAAAGAGGACCCAGAAAAGCTGGTGAGGATTTCTTCTGATCGCATTATGCAAGCTGTACTTTATTTCATTCCCAAGCCCGAAGCCATTGCAGAAGGTGTCAGCAGGTGATGGTTCAGTACACATTATTTAGAGACAAATGGATGCCTGAAACAAACTGTTGGGCTGACTATCAAGGCTTGGTTGGGCAAAGGATGCTCAGAGAAAATACAGTTTGATAAAGAAGTGTGGTTTCTCAGCATCTTCATTGTCATTAACAGACCCCAAATGCTCTATAGAAGGAATAGTTAGAAGATACATGAAAGTTATGACTTACATACAAGAAGCTGTACTTATCTTATATTACCTTCTTATAACCTACAAGTAAAGGGGCTGCTACAGAGGGCACTGTGTGTCCATTTTAAAAGAGAAAATAAACAATCCAGAGAATCCCTCTTGTTTACCAGTAGACTCACTTCATTTTGGACAGCATATGTGTCCAGCCCCATAGCTATGGGTATAAAATATCAGAAAGAGCACTGACAGTCTCATGGCCTGACTCATAGGACCTTGCAGAATGGTGTTCAGACAACCTTCCCAACAACTGTCTTGCTCAAGAGACATGGAAACAACTCTGCATATAGAAAATACCCATTATACTTTCCTTGGGATGCTGTGAATTTATTTATGATTACAAGAGTCTGTTCTCATATTTCCAACACAGAACAGCATTTGTGTTAAAATTGTTTAAAAGCAATATTTATGTGCTATGAGAGGAACAGAATCTCTAGTGATTGCATTAAAAATAGTGGATATTCTATCATCCAGAAGAAGAAGACTTGTGATAACAGAAACAAACAGAATTAACTGCACCCATAGTTTGCAGTAAAGTGCCACTGTGATAACAGACATCTGCAGTTATTACCAAAAAGTAGGGAATACTATGGCTAAGCTTCATAGCGCAGTTCCAGACCACAGCCTTGATAACCTCCCAGTTTTTCCCCTAGGTTTCTATCAGTAAAGCCTAGGGCTCTGAAAGGATATCCAGATTTAAAATCTCAGCTTCTGTTGCTTTAAGCCTGAATAGTGATACATATTTTTCTAGCATCTTGCAGTATCTGGAATTCTCACTGGTGCTCTTTTTAGCACAATCATTTCTGGGACATACTTTATTTGCTGTCAGACTTACGCAGTTAAATTTCAGCTCCTGGGGAACTCCTGTATATTCTTGATATATAGATTCTCTTCACCACTGGCCTTTTCTCAAGTCTGGTACAAAAACTGATTTTGTGCAAAATGTTTCCTCTTCCTTATCTTTCTGATATCCTCTACAGATTTTACAAGCCCAAACTGAAAAAAAAAAAAAAGTTTTTCAGTCGTTCCAATTTTCTTTCTCCATACTATCAATTTTAACTGCTTGAATGAAAACTGAGATCAGTTGCTACTGAAGACAAAATCCAACTATCTTTTAGGCCCAGGATAAATCCCTCCCTTGCTATTTGCATAGATGCTTATCTCTTTAAAGTATCTTCTCATCATCTCTCTCTGTTGGCTTTGTAAATCCATGTCACTATTTTCTCCTATGTTTTTACCTTCTCTGTGAGTTGGCAGAGCACAACATTTTTTGGGTGCACAATCAGGGGGAATGCTATGTGGTAAGGAGCAAAGGACACAGATAGGAAACCCAGCCAACAGCCAGTAAGCAATTGAGAGCCCAGAACATTCTTGTAGGGAGCGAATTCAGAGAAGGCATAGGGCTTGAATTTGTTGATGCATTCCTAAAGAAAAAGATTTGTGCAATGTGCCCTCAAAAATTGGAAGCAAAATGTTGAACTGTAGACATTAAATAAATTTATGTCTGTCCTAAATGGACTAGAACTAGAAGATGCTGATCTTAACACTTTAAGGCATGTTCAGTTCTAATCTATATTCTAGTTATAATGAGTCTGGGATGGTGCCCTTTCCATGGTATGAAGATTTGTAATACTTTTAGTTTTAAGACTCTCTTTCCTGCTTGTGCTCAGAGCATGGCTTCCAAGTGGAACACTACTTGCTGGCCATGACACAGAGAAGCAGATCAGATGAAGAGCTGCTAATCAGTTTGAACCTTCTGACTTCTTTAGGATGGTAGCAAAAGCAAAAGGTGATGCATGTGGTCTGTCTGTTTGAAATTCTATTTTTCTCTTCAATTATTGCAAGACTATTTCCCTATCATGGATAGGAAAAATTTCCAATGTGGACAAGGATATGAAGCTAAAAGACCAAAATCAATCCTTTGGATGAAGCAGATGGCTAGTATCTAAAAGAGCCATGTCACTGCTTCCTCATGACTCAGTAATCAGTGTGATTCCATTCCTCAATTCTTGCTTTTACTTCTCTTAGACGGATGTGTAAGAAAATGATAATCCACAGTAGTATCCAAGGCACAAAGTGGTTTGCAGCAGAGGAGTGTCTTTCTTCGGGCAAATCAGAGTCAAGAAAGAAAGGAAATCAAATTAACAAAATCAACCTCTGAACTCACAAAGAGGATGAGATGTGTTTTTGCAGAATGAGGAGAGATGCGAGGATGCTCCCCATGCTCCATGCGTACAGGGAGAGGTTCATACTCAGAGCCGCTCTGTCAGACTATGGGGGTAAAAAGATGAGCAATTCTGGGGTTTATTAAGGAGTTTGGAGCAGTCCTGTTCAATGCGACAGCAGTGTGATGATTTAGGTAAAGCAGAGAACTCACAACTAATCATATTAACCCCTTGTGCAAAGCATGCTTACTATAATATTTCTATTTCTTCGCCAGGTGTCTTCTCCTTGCTCACTCCCCATGGATCCTCTGATGTGTCCTCCTGGGTGGCCACCAGCAGAAGCTGTTTGGAGTTCAAGCACATTTGCTTCTCAGTCCTTACAGCTATTCTGGTCCTATATATTCACTGCTTGGCATGTGGTACAGAAGTTCTGGTACATTCAGATTGCTTTCTGAAAGTAAAAGCTACCCACATACTGAGCTGCTGTGCACATGCAAATGATTATCCAATCATATCAAGTATCATTTAGCTATCCAGATTATTTATGTCTAGACTTCAAAGTCTGCTCTGCTGGGAAGGGGCTATTCAGTGGTCTCCTGAACCAATTATTTAAGCACTTTCTTTTGAAGAATCTCATGTGGCTGCTACAATTCCATGATCTATGAGACAGTTGTTAGAGGCTGCTATATCCCCACGCTGCTACAGAGGATCCAACTTCAGTTCCCAGCACGAATTCCTATCTCTCAACAACCTGTAACATATATTATGAAGGTTAGCCACTTGAGAAGACATGGGAAGAGGAAATGCTTTGCGCATTTCTGCAAACCCAGGAGCATTACCAGACTATAAGAATTGGATTTCTCTGCTAATGTGCTGACCTCCTAATTGATGGCTCATGGGAGGCTTCAGGTGTTACAGTGGCAAGTACTGGCTTTAAAAAAAAAAAAATAAGTGCTCTTTTTTTGTAATGGCTCAGTAATGAACATCACAAAAGAATACTAGGTAAACATATTATTCTTGTTGAGGAAACTACTCTTTCACAGTCCTGGTAAAAGAAATGATTTGGTCTAATTGTGATGGTGGAGTCTGCAGACAATCACTCTAATGCAGTTGCTTTTATCATTGTAATAAAATGGTTTCCTTTCCTAGAGCTTATTTTTCTCCCTTGTAGATATGATGTATTGTGCTCTTGGGGTTCTTTAAGGGCTCCTTTTCTCTCTCAGCGCTGGTTTCTAAAACCATTCATTTTTATCCTGTCTTCACTTTACTGCTTAAGCATTTCTAATGTTCTAGTGTTCCATCTATTTCAACTGACAGCTTAGCCAATCCGATAAATGTTCTTTTCTCCCCATTTAGACGGATGATGTGACAGGATTAGAACCTGATCCAGGCTATGTAGGGTAGCTGGCTGATCTCAGTGGGAGAGCTGGAACTGATGTTAAATTGCTGCAAGAAGGAATTGTTCCAAAGCCACGCAGATTCTTCACAGTGCTTCCTATGCCAAACATCCCACTAGAAAGAAAAACAGAGTGGAAAGGTGGCAGTGCTCATAATCTGTGCATCTAGATTAGCAGGAGGGACAGCCTGTGAGTGGCCTCTAGCTCCACTGACTGGCATATGGTTCCTTCTGTGATTGCGAAGTTGTGAGAGAGCCCTATCTAAAGGAGATAAGGACTTCTTCCCTGCTCACCTGCAGCGAAGTGGCTCAGCACTCGCAGGCAGTGCTGAAAATACAAGAGCTGCCACTGGCAGCTTTTGTGCCTGTCTCAGAGTTGAGGCATGTTGGAGAGCTGACGTTTGAGGAGCAGAGAGCAAGATCTTCCAGGACCAGCAGCACCAGCAGGAATGAGAGACAAACAAAAGCCATGAGCGTTCCCATTTGAGACTGCCCTATTAACCAGTATACTTTGCTAGAAATAGCACCAACCTTGAATATCTTCCCTTGAGAAGTATCCAGCATACTGAAATATTATACAGTAGAAGGAGGGAAATCTGTCTTTCTTTTCTCTAGTGAAGTTTCTAGATGATCAAATGTCTTGCACCCAGTGGATTCAAATTCCTACAAGCCAATCATTTGCTTTCCAGAGGTACATGAAGCATTACTTCATGTCATAAGACAACCTCCCTGTAAAATGGATTTAATCAGCACAACAAAACTAAAACAAATTCCAAGCCAGAGACACTTGGACTACATTTTTGAGATTGGCCTTTTCTGGACGAAGGCTCATAATAGATAAGGATTTTTCCCAGTGCATTAATTTTATGAACTTGATTGAGCCTTCATTTCCTGTTTGTCTCTCTCTTTTATTTTTCTTTCTTTTTCTTTTTTTTCCTGTGGAGTTCTCCACTGTTTCCCCTGCTTCCAAGCCTTAGTGGGATCTTGACTTCTGTTCACATTAAGACGCAAGCTTCTCAAGTTACACATGGTATCTGCATTCCTGCCCTCTCCTGAGGCAGCCCATTTTGATCAGAAAATGAATGCCTTTAGCAGACAAAATCCTTTTGCCTTCTGGGCAGAATATATATAAAAAAATCTGCTTGTTATTCCTTCTTAATACTTTTTTTCAAATAAAAACTCAGTAATATTCCAAGTTCACATCTGTCAAGCATATACGCAGACTAAAACTATGTCACCAAACTGTGCGCTGCTGAAAATCATGCTTGTAAGGTTTTCCCGACACATTAAGCTATTGACTGCCAGGAAAAGCTTTGCACCTAACCTGGACACAGTCAATTACAAGATCAGTAAAGGCAAACATCATTTCTGCAGTCAAACATAATAAGTTAAGGCAAGTCCACTTATTTGTGCTTAATAATTGCAAAATGTTTTGCAAATATAGTTTTTGTCTTAAATCCTATCAGCGCAAATAGGCAGAAACCAATTAGCAGTTTATTAGTTTGCTAAGGTTTTAGTGATTCTTTTTATATAATGAATCAGTGTTTCTGTATTAACCTTCAGTCACAGATTAAGCAACCTGCTAAAGCACAAACTAAATTCCAGTGGAAGCAGTCCACTGAAGTAAGGCATATATTTCTGCATGTAAATCATAAAACGTAAGTCAGAGATGTAGAACCAAAGGCACTCTGACAAAGAAAAAAAAAATGAAATCAATGTGTTTCTTTCTGTTGTAGAATTTTCAAAAGCTTCACATACCTGCATTTCTTTTCCTGTATCAGCTACAAAGTTGTATTTAAGAGTAAGTGAATGCAGAGGAATTTTGCAAGCAGAGCATCCAAGAAAAATCTCTTCAGATCCTGGTGCAAGGGCTAGGCAGCAGAGCAAAGCATACAACGTGACTGTAAGAGAGAGGAACCCAGGCACCACTAGAGCCTCTGTACTACCCCTGTGGATCCGAGCCATCCATGTACACTGAGCAAGGACTACACGAGGCCTGTAGAGCAGTGAGGCATGCAGAGTAGTCTGCAAAGAGTTGCCATCTCTATCTGAATTTAAAGACAAGCAGCAATCTGCTGCCCTTCTGTCTGTTGCAGACACAGGCAGCATGATGGCCTGGAGGGCTTCTGTGACACCACACCAGCAGCCAGCAGTCCCAAGCCAAGGAGGGCAGACCCACCTTTGTGTGTCTTTTTCTTTTGAAAACTGCTTGAAGCTGGCTCCTTTTGCTTTCTTCCAAAGAAGAGGAGCTGAAATGTTTCATTTTCTCCCTGGAGTGATTAATTCTGGCAGGTTCCAGCCTACAAGCAATAGCAGTCACATAAAAATAGGTAATATTTGCTGTATTAGAGATTTTTACTGTCCATGTGTTTATTGGTGTTGTCCTTCATTGTACCAATCAGCCACTTACTACATGGTACCAGATGAATGAAGTGCAGTGAATTCACTGTTTTAAAAGCCCTAAATTTGCCAGAAATACTCATGTGAGCACAATAAGACATTTTGAATGAAATAGCTCATTTTAAACATGCCTTTCTTATGCCATTGAAAATCAGTATCTTTTAGAGGGGAAAAAAAATGTCTTACCACTTGTCCTCCACTTTCCTTTGTTTTTTTTGTGTTAGCTCTATTTTTTCACCTTGATATGTATGGGGTGGGAAAATTTGTCTCTACTGCTGTATCCCCTGGAGAAATTTTGATCTAACTGGTGTTCTCAGAAAGAGGTAAAAATAGGATGTCTAAAATCAAAAACAGTTTCCTCTAGCCTACTGCTGAAAGCACATTTCATTGTCTCACTCATTTTCAGAAGAGGGAGGAGAGGAAGAAACCTCCTTGACCCCTTAAATCTGTGGACAGCTTTTCCTCCACTTACCCAGCAAAACTCTAGATATAGCGTCACCAAATTCACCACGTGTTTCTCTCTGGCAGGGCTATGAAGCCTCTGAAGGCACTCAAGCACAACACTGCTCCCCAAAGTGGCTGAAGCATGCAGACCTGTGCTCCATGGCACCTCACTGTCTGGACACTTGCCCAGTGTTTCTGACATCTGTAGACCTTTTCCACCATGGCTCCCTAACCCTGCTGGATCAGGAACAGTGCTCCTTGCAGTTAACAAACTCACTGTCTCCATCAGTAGGGTTAGCAATGGGTGTATATTTGCCAGAAGCAATTAAGAGATGCCATGCTTTCCCAAACTCACCTACAATTTCAGTCTGTCTATTCTTAGGCGGATATGCTTCATTGTGCATCTTTAGCATGCCCCACCCCAGATATTCCTTCCAGCTTCAAAGTATTTGGCTCCATATATGCAGTCATTTGGTGCTGCAGTTTTTGAACAGTAACATGTATAGGTGTGAGCTTCCTCAAGCACAGGAGGTGGTGTTGGATGAGGGAAGGCCTTGACAGCCTGTGCGATGTCAGAGTTGTGAAGCTACTGATTGTAGCCCGTATCTGCCAAATGATGGATTTCAATTCTTTCCACCGATGCTAACACTCCAGAAATGTCACAGACAATGACAGTGTTTCAGTAGAAACTCCTCACTGATATCTGCAGTGCATTATTTCAAATCTTTTTTTCCACCCTCTGTTTTTGCAGAACAACATGGATCACAAAAAATTCTCTTCAGAGGATTATTTCATAGAATTACAGAATCATAGAATGGCCTGGATTGAAAAGGACCACAATAATCATCTAATTTCAACCCCTCTGCTACGTGCAGGGTTGCCAACCACTAGACCAGGCTGCCCAGAGCCACATCCAGCCTGGCCTTGAATGCCTCCAGGAATGGAGCATCCACAACCTCCTTGGGCAGCATGCTCCAGAGTGTCACCATCCTCTTTGTGAAAATCTTCCTTCTAATGTCTAATCTAAATCTCTTCTGTCTTAGTTTAAAACCATCCCCCTTGTCCTATCACTATCCACCCTTGTAAGCAGCTGTTCCCCCTCCTGTTTATACGCTCCTTTCAAGTACTAGAAGGCCACAATGATGTCTCCCCAGAGCCTTCTCTTCTCCAAGCTAAACAAGCCCAGTTCCTTCAACCCTTCTTCATAGTAGAGGTGCTCCAGCCCTCTGTTCATCTTAGTGGCCCTCCTCCGGACCCGCTCCAAGAGCTCCACGTCCTTCCTGTACTGGGGCCCCAGGCCTGGATGCAGTACTGCAGATGGGGCCTCACAAAAGCCGAGTAGAGGGGGACAATCACATCCCTCTGTCTGCTGGCCACCCCTTTTTTTAATGCAGCCCAGAACACAGTTGGCCTTCTGGGCTGCAAACACACACTGCTGGCTCATGTCCAGCTTCTTGTCCACCAGGACCCCCAAGTCCTTCTGTGCAGGGCTGCTCTCAAGGAGATCTTCCTCCAGTTTGTATAAATACCTGGGATTGCCCCGACCCAAGTGCAACAATTTGTACATTGTACTTGGCCCTGTTGAACCTCATCAGGTTCACATAGACACACCTACCCAGCCAGTCAGGTCCCTCTGGATGGCTTCCCTTCCCTCCAGCATATTGACTGCACCACTCAGCTTGGTGTCGTCTGCAAACCTGCTGAAGGTGCATTCGATTCCATAGCCTATGTCATTGATAAAGATGCTGAATGATTTAGGTGCGACTGTCCCATGAAATAAGCACTAGGATCTCCTCAGAAGAGCTACATTCTTTCTCCCTGCTACTAACTCCCTCCACTGAGAATCGTACCTCAGAAGCACAGATGTGCGTGAGAGCAGGTTCTGTATTGGTGGCAGAGAAAGCTTGTTGATTGCCAGTATCCCCTCTGGATGCCTACTTTGGAGCCTCGGTGATTTAATAACTCTTTCCATTACATAAGATACTTCTTCCACAGGAGCTGGGGTGAAACCCTGGAAATTGTTCCTCAGTCATGAAGAGGTCTAGGCCATCTCAAGGTTTAAAGTGCGAAGAGCAGAGTTTGCCTCTTCTAATGGGAGTACATAGGAAAAACAAAGCAGAACAGCCTCACCTAAACAAACTTTGTCAGAGAGGATGACATTATGTATGTTATTCCAGAACTTGTAATTTTATTTTCCATCAGTTTGGGGTGTTAGAACAGTATGCAGTAGACTTAGATGTGATGCTTAGTTTATCTTAGCTTCCAAGATGAATGAGGTGAGATACATTTTTATGCAGGCTTTCACATGTCCACTACTTGAAATTACCATTTGTATTGAGGTATAAATGATTAATATGTACACTTGGAAGAGCTCATGCAACCTAAGCTGAACACCTATTTCAGTGCTTAAACTGGGGATGTAGACTTGGGCTTATCCCCTCCTACCTTTGATCATCTAGCTGAGGAGATAAGGCTGGGAATGGTCACTGAAGAGACTGAGGAGAGCACACAGAGGACTGAAAGCTGAATTATCCTGTTGATAACCACTTTTCTACACCCTTCCCACGTGTACCTGAGAGCTTCGGAACATTGGTCATAGGCTTTGCATCATCCATAAAGCTCTGCACAGGCACCCAGGGACATGATCTTAAATATTTGTTCTCAGTCTCTAGGATCAGCACCACTAACATGTGCCTATATTTTAACCATTGCTGTGTGTTGAATCTGCCTGGTACAAGTCAATATTTTCTCTATTTAACAATCTGCTTCTGTCTTCTTGTTGACAGACCTTCACTATGGTCTCCTTAAACTAGCAGAGATTAAATATACATAAACTATTTCAAAATGGGAAGCTCTAGGGAGAAGGGAATGTGAGGCTGTGTTACTGTGGCAGAGTGTATTTGAGGCACAAGCTCACTGCCGCAGGAGGCACTGCAGCAGCTTACCCGTGTTCCGCACGAGTGAGGTGTGAGGAGGGAGGGAAGTGACACAGCTGCCAAACGTTGTGTCAGTGTCCCACAGGTTGATTCAGAGCATTCAAGTTAGGAGCTTTACACTCCATGATGAATTTTCAGGAAATACAAAGGGAGAAGCCTAATTTTCATCTGAGTGAATGTGCTTCTGGGGTGTCTGCTGTTCATACGAGCTTTGACTATTTTTTTTCTATCTCATGCTTGCCGCTCTGAAAAGGATGGAAAGTCTTTGACCATCGAGCCACACATCTGCTGTTTCCTCCCAGTGGACATGTATGTTATAACAATTTTGGCTATAAGTTTTTGTGTGCATGCTTATGTGAAAAGGAAATTGGTGGCTAAACTGAGGACACCTGGAAGTTTTCCCTGCTTTGAGCCCATTTTCTGCCTACACTCTTTTTCCTTTTTGGTTCTCCCCTGATGATTTCATTCTGACAATATTTCTGTCTTTTCTTCCATCCACTCCTTTCCTCTCATTCACCTCTGCTGCTTCTTTGAGCTCCATGAACATCTTTGTTTCCCACACCAGGGCGGCAGCACAGGGTATGCTTTTCCATTTTTATTTCCCCCCCCTTTTTTTTTCCCCCCTCTCTGCGGTATATGTTTTTCTTCTTTTAGTACCCTTTCTGAATCATTTTGCTGTTTTGGTCTTTGCAGAACCATTATCTTCTGAATTGTCTTTGCTCTTGACTATTCAACACCCTCTGGGCTGACTCAGCCTGGGCTGTGTGGGATCTGATTGGGAGTGAATCAGCAGCTCAGTGCTCAGAAGGGAATTAACAATCTATTTACTCTCAGATGATTCCAGTCTCTCCACCTCCAGCTCCAGTGACCATCTTCCAAATAAAACTATTTATATTCCTCAGATATATGAACAAGCAGAGTGGTAAAGAGGGGCTGGAAAAGTTGCGTTAAGGCAGTAGGTGGCTGAAAACATTAAAACTTTCAAGTGACAGTAGCTAAAATTAGTCCAAAGGGAGAGAGATGTTTGTTAGGTAGGAGACTTGAAGGCCCTATACAGCGGGAGCTCTGTTTCCAGAAATCAAAATATTCTAAAAAATAGCAAATATTTTTCACATGTAAGTGTTATTTTTATTTACAAAAAATGGGCATTCCTCATGCAGAAGTTATCACAAAGCAGGAACAGCAGCAAGTGTGTATGCGGGTTGGAAATATTTACTGTATACAGAAACATTCTGTGATAATGTTTTGAAGTGCAGTTTCTGAATACTCCATTTCCAGTGTAAAAGCCCCTTTCATACAGACAATTGGAGGCTAAAGGGTAAAAATCACAGAAAATTCAGAAGCTATTCTTTAGCAAAGCCAGACTTGTCTACCTTCAAAGAAATGCTCTTGCTGGTAGGGTACTTCCTAAGTATTTTCATAGTTTAATATTATTGTACTGCCTGCTGTCTCTGCTACATTGAATGCCTGAACATTTGGGAATAGAATGCTGTTGACGCCAGATTAGAACAGGAGCCAGTCTGTTATCATCAAGGTCTTACTATGGCTTAAAGGAGATACAAGAAATTAGAGGACAGATTCTGCAGGAGAGGGAACAGTTTCTGAATAACTGTTTCTCTAGTGGATTCAGTCTGAAAGACGAACCTCTGGATGAAACCGTGAGGTCTTTCTTTTGTTTGCCATGTGATTGAAATGAGTTTCTTCTCTTTTGTTCCCCTCAAAGTGACAGTGATCAGTCCACAAGGCTCAGAAGCAGTGGTAAAAAGCAGTGCCTTGTCATTTCCCTGAGTTTCAAGGCCAGAAACCAGGATGATCATTCATGAAAGTGCTTCCTGAAGTTCAGCAAGACTTGTGCTTCACCCTTTGTGCTCCGGCCCAGCTGAGCACGTGTTCACGGCTGGCCTATAGTTATAGTAATGCCAAGTGAAACAGATGGAAAGGGGAATATGAAATATAATACCAAAGCCAGAGTAGAAAGCATTTTCTTTGAGGAGACATCTTTTGATTTGTGTGATGGAGGGGGCCAAACCTTTCTTTAGGAGGAAATGTCTCAAAATATTCTCATTTTGGCATCTGGTAAACATTAAGTTTTAAGGGATACAACCTAGAATGGTTTTATATGTTAGATCTAGAAGAAACCCTCCTTGTAAATACAGTGGCATAAGCCTGCCTCAGAAGAATGGAGAGAGATCAAGGATATCATAAATTGCTAATAACCCATTACTTGAAATAAATTGTAACATGAAAACCACTTGCTTGGCTTCCACTTTCAGAATGATTCACAGGTGATTAGAAAGCAGCTTAAGAGGACAATTGTCTTGGTTTAAGATGTTTGCTATCGGTATTCCACATCATATGTATATAAATACAGAAGAATAAGAAGACAAGATGGTTTTGGCTGTGGACTGATTTTGGGGTTCCCATCAAGGCAGGAAGTACATTGACTTCAGTAAAAGTTTAGCAGAGATTTCATGGAATAACTGCATCGATTATCATTTGTACATTATTAGAGAACAGGAGGGAGAAATACTTGCTTTTTGAAGCAGGTAAATAATTTATTATAGGTCAAATGCAATGGGTTTCAATGAATTTTGCACTTAGGAGGCTAAGGTTTTAGATAATTTTGCATTTAGGAGGCTAAGTTTTTAGTTAACAACTGAGCCTTAATAAGATAGCTTTGGAGAAGAACAATTCAGCTGTTTAGAACCATATTGTGATGCTAAAAAAATGTCTGGAGGGATGAGAATACAATATATTTAAGGGTCAAGAAAATAAGAAATCTTGCAGCTTGCCTTCTTCACTACTTTACTTGAGGAACAATCCCATTACAAGCTTCTTTAGAGAGAAATTGTCTAGCTCCTGCACAAACAGATTAATAATGAACACATTCCCTAAGAAGTCAGCCTGTGGTTTTCTACTGGCTGGGTTATTCAGTGTCACATAATGTGAATAGTTCAAAAAACAGTACAATTTGTGTCACACTGGTTACTGACAAAAAAAAAACCAAAACAAACAAAACCAAACAGAACAACTAAAGGATGGACATTTCCATTTGGCAGAATAATCAATTGTATTATCCTCTCTTACCTGCTTGTGGTTCTAGTGCAGCAGGATACAGACTCATCCCAGGGTACTTTGTTCTATCTGATTTCTTTTTTTTTTTTTTTTTTTGGATTATCTATTTTGGTTATCAAACTCATGAGGAAGAATCTTTTCAGGTTTTATCTCCCTCTTCCCTTTTCTTAGTCGTCTTCTTTTTAGCTCTAATTCTAAAGCCATGTTTGACCCTGTAAGTCAGAGTGTGTTGAAGTGAGGAGTTATGAGGCCACTTAGGGGACTGTGTGTACATTTAACAACACACTTTCAGATGCTGAAAGCATCTTCTGTGCTTGGTCTGTTATGGCTTGCTGCAGAAAAAGCAGGGGCAGCATGTTGGGCTGATCAAGAAATCTCAGGCCAAGCACTGCTGAGGCCTGACATCTGGACTCCCATGTGGAGATTGAGACAGGTGTGAGGCCCTTGAGAAGGGACAATTCCTTGCATGGGATTTTACTGGTGCTAAAGGATCAGATTGAGCCAGAAGGACATAAATCCCCATCTTGTGCTGGGAGCTTTGGTGGTAGGTCCCTCAGCACAACATCTGCTCGCTCACTGTCAGCAGTGGGATGAGGGAAAAACAGGAAGGTAAAAGTGCAAGAACTCCTGAACTGAGATAAAGGCAGTTTACTGGTTAAAGCAGAAGCTACATATTCAAGCAAAGCAAAGCGAGGCTACTACTTCCCATCAGCAGAGAGATTGTACTTCCAGGAAAGCATGGTGCCTAGTGATTTCTTGAGAATGTAAACAGCATCACTCCAGGAGGCCCTCTTCCTCCTTTTTTCCTCCTTTTTTAATCATTCCACAAGACCACATGGTACAGGACATGCCTTTGCAAGTTTAGGTAAGCTGTCCTGGTTCTGTCCTCTCCCGGCTAATTGTGCACACCTAGTCCCTTGCTGGCAGGGCAGCAGGAGAAGCTGAAGCATTCTTGGCTATGTGCAGTACTGCTCTGCAACAACTGAGGTGCTATCATCACTATTTCCTTGATAAATCCGAAACACAGCACCGTACCAGCTACTATGAAGGCAATTATCTCAGCCAAAATCACAACAGAACTCAATTTCTGCCAGCACAATTTCCCCCTGCCTCAGCTAAAATTTGTTTTTCCTAGACCATTCAGAAATGAGTGCAATAAGAGAAAAGTCATGTACAGCAAGTTTGAACTCCATTGGTGGTGACTGCTGCTGCTTAGAAAGGAGGTGGAGCACAGCGGAAAAGAGGTTGAGGCTGTACAGAGAGGATAGGATACACTGTGGAGACTAAAATATTTTTTCACATTCTTGAATCCCTGGGGCATAAAACTGACAGCTGCTGGATAGCCCATCCCAAGCCCAGGGAACCTGTGCTATGGCGTACACCGAGGTATGAGCTCCATGGAAAGACTATTGTAACACCATTCCTGTGTTGTGCTGTGTTTCATTTCCCCAAAAGAAATATTCACAGATGACTCTGGTGGTCTGGTGTTTGAATGATATTGGGAAGCTGGTCTCTATAGAAGGTAATAACTTTTAGTCACCAGCAATGTGAAAAGTTATTTTTCACTACCAGTGTGTGTGTGCAGAAACTTTACCATGCCACCAAAATACTTAAATAGTACAATCTTTTTGAAGTGGATTTTTATATGGTAGAAGATGGAGCTTACCAAAGATTCTGAGAAATTTACTCAATAGTTTGAAATCCTGGTTTCCATTTCACTGTCCTCAGCTCAGTGACCTGTTTGGAGACTGCCTTATAGTTCACATCTGTCAGACGGTGCCTAATAGAACAGAGGGTGAGGTGCAGGGGCCTCTCTGCATGAACTTTCCTTCTGTGCTGTCTTACATCACAGTGTCTTTTCTTGCATAGAACCAAAAACAACTACAAGCCACGGCCAGCACAAGCAGAAGCCCTAAGTGCCGTTGGCAGTGCACAGCTACATCCCTCTATGAGACCATGGTACAGGTAACAGAAATAGGCTGTGGCCATAACATCATATCCAGGCTAATGCCATCTGAGGGGCATTGGAGGAACTGGCCACCAGGTTTCTTTACCTTGTGTGAAGGGCCAGCCTAGTCCACGAATGACAGAGTCACATAGGAACTGTACAGAGAGCCACTGTGAGAGTGCAAAGGTGCATAGAGGCTGGTAAGCCAATCTAGATTTCATCTTTAATACCACTGAGGGGAAATTCCTCCTGTAATCTCACTCAGTTCTGATAAATATATTCTACTGAAAGTATGTAACTTTAGCTGAAGAGGATTTTTATACTGGTTCTTGATGCGGCTTGTTGGAAAGAAAGATTTGTTGCCCTTTGTTTTCTTCAAAATGGGGTTTTTTTTTTTTTTCATCCTCTACCGGAAAGCCAAAGCTAAGTATAGCACCACTGCCCCAGTCAGAACTATAACTTGTACAAAATGAAATAAGCTTCTCAGCAGTCATAAAAAAAATATATATATACTATATTGAAAACAATAGTGCTGCAGGGTTAGGATCCTTCACATTCAGTCTCAGGTGACGAGGAGGTGCTCCTGTAGGAAGAGCAAAGATAGATGAAATTTGCGTCCTGAAAACACCTCTTGCAGTTCAGGAAATCAGTACTTCTTGCCATATATTGCCCCCTTATGGACAACAGGTGACCAGAAATGGCAACAAAATAGATTCTCATGAAAAACTCTTAGGTTATTTATATATTTATTTATTTTCATTCAAAAATACACCTTTCTCATCTCAAAAATATTTAGATGGAACATGAACTCTTGCAAGAAACAAGACTTGGACAGTCATTATTAGTCCTGCGCTGCTCCAGACCAACTTCAGTAGCTTGGATGCTGTAACAGGAATTTACCCAAGAGCCCAATGACACTACTTCAGGAATGACACAGAACTGCTGGAAGGCAGAGTCCAAAGTAACCTTGACAACAGGAAGAGCATGTAGCTCCTAAAGAACAAGTACAAATACTCCAGATTTGAGCAAGAATAAAGTAAAACATGTAGGGTGTGAACAATCAGTTTTGCAGAAATCTTTCAGGACTGACTCCTTAGGTGTTATCCAATCATAAGCTGAGCAGCACTGTGCTATTGCAAAAAAGGCAAATGTTTTGTAGGAGTACATAGCATTTTATAGGAGTACATAAACAGTGTCAAGACTTCTTTAGAGAAAAGGTTCCTCTTGACTCAATATTAGGCAATATCCATTTCTTGTATTATGTAATTGATGTCAGGGAAAAAAAAAAAAAAAAAAAAAGAGAGAAGACCAGTTGAAGAGCATGAGAGCATGGAGAACATCCAGACAAGGCACAGGAGACTATTCAGATGTATTGAAAACATGACTTCTGGGAAAATAGAATAAAACTCAGACTTAGGTGAAGAAAAGACTGGACAGAAGCAAAGTAATGTAAAAAAATAATAATTCTGCGAACTAGAAGGAAACAGATCTTTCTGTGTGTCATTTGTGAGAAAGGTCATTGCTTATATCATAGCAAGGAACATTTACATTTGGCACAAGTTAAAAATCTGGAGTCATAAGGAACATCAAGTACCAGATTGCTTGTCGGAGAGGTTGTAGAATTTAAAATCTTATTGGACAAGAAAACCTCCTGGAGCAAAGTGATGATGAATTCTGCACACCAATCTTCAAGACTGTGGACCTGAAAATAGCTCTGAAATGTTGCCACAGAGACCATATAAAATGTTGGTTAAGACTGCCTTGATATTTACAGAAGGAACTCCAGAATAAAACTTATTAAAATTTACAGAAAGGACGCAAAGAAGTATCCAGACAGTTTAAATCACACATCAGAATGGATTTATTATAAGATGATGAAAATGATAGAAAAAAGGAGAGTGTGAGATGTTAAGTAGCATTCTATTAAGACTGAGTCAGCTTTTACACAGAGAGCATTTAAAACACAGCTGTAAAGGATGTTTTTTTCCTTTTTCCTCCCCATAGACGGTGTCTTACTTTCTTCGCAGGGGAAGACTTGGAAGGTTGTAATAATAAGGAAAGAGAGAGAGCATGTATTATTTATGTTTCAGAAGAGAAGCAAAGTATCAGCTTGAGTCCAACTTCAGATAGGTTATCAGAACTACCTGAAGTTGGCCTCAAGTTGATACTTTCCTTCTCTTTGCCAGTGATCCTGCAACAGGAACATGCTCTGAAGGACTGTGTCAGACACCAATGGATGTGCCCATGACTAACTAGAAAATAGTCATTTCTCCTAGACTGGTGTAGCAGTTGTTCCTTAGTCTGATTCTCTTACAAGATTCAAGAGCTGTGGATGAAAATCTGTAGATTCTGCACAGTAAGCACAGTCTCCTGTGTTAACTGTAAGGATGACATCACACCAAGCAGGTACTGAGCCTCATCTAGCTCTATTTCCCCATGAGGTGCATGGGGAGCATTTCTCAAGATGGACTAAGACTACCTGTACTGAAGAAATTAATATAGCAGCGCTCATCTTGCAGACCTATAAGCAGTAACTTAGAGGAAAGAAACGGTGAGCTCTCTGTTCTCAGAGCACCAGGGGGCTCTGCAAGACAGTGGCTGGTTCTGAGCTGCACTGGATACAGATAGTAAGAGATTGTAGCTTGAGGAATAATGCCATTGGTATTTTCTCAGGGATGAATGTGTTGACAGCCATTCACTTCACACAGTTTCAACTCTCCTCCTCTTTCCTGGATGACCGTCACAGCAACCATCTCCCCAGCTGAAAAGACTTTGCTTTCTCCTGAAGAAGAACTTGGCTGCTAAGCAGTAACTGTGTGGGCATTAGCCCTCCACAAAAATCTAGGGGATCTGCTTCACCAGAATGTCATGGTGAAGCTCAAACATCCCACTAAGATGTGTTAGTTTTACTGCAACAGCTTATAATAATGTTGTTTTTCATAAGGGGTCAGGAAGGAGAGATTTGTTGTGACCTTGGACAGGTGGATCAGTAGATGAAGTCAAGTTGGAAGTCTGTAGCTAGCTGTGTAACCCTCACTGGATCCAATATTGTTCTTCATTAATGGTCTGGGCAATGGGGTAAAATGCACCCTCAATAAATTCATAGATAACACAAAAGTGGGGACACTGGCTGACTCACCAGAGGACCATATAGCCATCCAGAGGGACCTTAGCAGGATGGAGTGGTGGGCAGACAGGAACCTCATGCAGTTCAACAAGAAGTACAGAGTCCTACAGCTGGGGAGGAGCAGCCAGCTGCTGGAAAACAGCTTTGCAAAAAGCAGGCCTGAGGGTTCTGGTGGCTGCTAGAAGTGCTGGCACAAAGTTGCCTGCAGAAGCTGGGGGGTGTCCTTCTTGGGAACTCTGAAAGCCACCTGGACATGGGCATGGGCACCTTGCTCTGGGTGTCCCTGCTTGAGCAGGAGTTGGACTAGATGGACCTAGAGGTCCCTGCCAACTTTAGACATTCTGAGATTCTGTGACACAGCTGAAGTTGCTGAGTTACTGAGTTACACAGAATTATGCAGCTCATAAAATTTACCCCACCTTCTACCCTGTCCTGGGAAGCTCCACATAAACCAACTCTGTGAAAATGCTCTTCTTCTCCCCTCAGTATCAGTTATAAAAACTGTTATGTTGGTATAAAACTTCTGAAGCTCCTGTTGGGGGCAGTAGGGTCATTCCTGGAGTGAGATCACAGAAAAGTGCTTTAAAAATTTGTCACTCCTTCTTGTGGAGCAGTACTTGCATGATGTACTCCCACACGTGCACACTCTGTAGACTGAAGTAGGAGAAAGTGAAAGAGCATTTCACACTGCTGCAATCATTGGATTAGACACTTGCAAAAGCAGAGAGCAGTGCTGTCACTACAGGATGCAGGAGAAATGAGAGAAAATGTGCTACTTGCTGTAGCTGCTAGTTTGCTTACTCATAGATGCTGTTGTAATTGTTACTCCTGGTTGCAGCAAGAACATTGCATGCAGGATATATGCAGTTTAAATATATAAAGCAATCTTGTTGGTTAACACACAAAAGGTATTTATCTAACAAGCTGTGAGATAAATATTAGTGAGCTGATCACCCTAATGAGCTAACAAGAAAGTCTTTGCAAGTGTGATGGATGTGCTGATCCCTCCTCCTCCTTTTCCAGTCTCACCATTCCACCAGCCTTATTTAGGCAGGTGGTGATCGCAATACTGCTTACTTTCTGGTCCTGGCTAGCTGGCAGAGAAGCTGACACCTTGCTCTGCAGCAGAGGACTAGCCAACCAACCACCCAAAGTGCTGTATGCAGTTTGGTTTAAACTAGCCTTTTGGGGAAATAACATTTAGCTCAAAACCACAGTCTATATCTGGTATGTCTACAAGGCAATCATCTTACCCCGAAAATAGTGAACAGCCCAAAATCCCTTTGAGCTCTCCTACGTGACAGCAGAATCTCTGCTTGTGTATAGGGACCCCTCATGAGGTTACATCTGCTGCTAGATTCCTAACTTCGAGAGACACCTTGCTGATACTTTTTGGTAAGTGACTGGTAGCTTGTTAAGCTTTGAGAGCTTCTCTAAAACTATATCTTAGGCTGACTGTGCACATACAACATAAATCATTAGACGTAAGCCGCTGAGGTCCAAGTCTGCACCTTGGCTGGCTCCTTACCTTTGTGGTTCAAGGAGTTTAGAAAGCTAAGGGATTCATTCTGAGCCTTATGACTCAATGAGAGGATCCTTGGTTAAGTGTGTGCTTAATCCTATCCTCTATGTGGTGAATCATCAAGGATACCTTGCCACCTCGAATCTTAATGATTATGTGACACTTATTCATGATTGGACTTTGTTAAATAACCAGTAGTACTAATAAAGAAATTGCTGCTTCCCTCTTACAAGTGTACAGTTTCTATCTACAACATCTAGGCAAGCAGACATCAGCCCGGAGAGCTGATATACCTTAGCAGAGCTGGCTTGGGTCCCTGGTCCAAGTTCCTTTCCCCCATCAGAGCCAATGAGAAAGGTAATTCAGAAGGGACAACACAGTGCTAGTTACAAACGGCATGTCCAGATCTTCTCTATGATACAGTTTTGCATTTAAGAAACGGCTAACTTTTCAGAACTGAGCTGTGCAAATTTCTGAGACTTGCAGAATAATAATCTCACTCTTCCAGAATTATAGTAAGAGACACGCAGCTGTGGAATTTCTGCAAGGCAAAGGCACATCGTGCTTAACTACAGTTGCTGATGATAATATTCAATATTGGCCATTTCATACCAGAGGTGAAGAGTTTCCCAGGCATTAGCAACAGAGTGGCATCTGGACACAGCTGACCGGAGGAGCACAGGGCTCAGGAAGCTGCTCACTGATGCTCTGCAACACAGAGACCTGGCCTTCAGGAAATAGACACGTGTCCTTATTTCAGAGGCACTGTGACAGAGTGGGTTTTAGATCATGGGGGATGCAAAGCAAGGACTGAACATACGTGCAGCTTAATGGGTGGGGACTGATAGAAAACAAGATTCTCCATTTTCTATGCAGAAAAAGAAGGGAAAAAAAAGAGAAAAATTAAGCCTTATCTTCAGCAAAAGCACTTGTGGAGTACTGCCTCTGGGGCTCTTTGTTGCCTGGAAGATGCAGGTGCTGAAGGAAATAGGAGCGAAGTGACCAACTTGGGCAATGGCTGAGAGCAGTAGAAGGAATCCACGGCATGGAAACTGATGCTAACAACATCTAGACAACACAACATGGCATCAGCCATCCCATGCCATCCACCCTGGAGGATCAAGGGAGACCAGACCGTAGGGGAGAGCAGCTGAGAAGGCTGTGGGTCCCCTCATGGCTTGTTGTCCCCAACCAAAAAGTTGTCCCCACTCTGGCATGGATCACTCCTGCCTGTAGTGGGCTTTCCAGGAATGATTTTTTACTTTACCTGGAGCATACTTGCACCATGCTCTGGTTCATGTCTTTCTTGGACACTGTACAAAAAAAATCCCAGCCAAGGCCTTACAGGGGTCTGTGCTCAGCACAGATGGGGCAGTGAGGTCTACTACCAGCTCTACATGTGGCCATGTGACTCTTCTCCATATCTGGTGAGCTGACAGTAACTTGGAGCAGCATGCTGGTCGTTTTGCAAACCTCTTAGCCCATCATCTCTACAGCTGCCAAAGTTGGTGCCAGAAAGATGGTCCAGAGCAGACCCCTGAAGTAGGGCTGTCTTTTCTGTGTGCTCAGGACTCCAAAACAGGAAGAGGAGTAGGAGGCCTGGGGAAGACAGCCGCTGCTTCCCCAGCTTCCGGCTTCCCCAGACCTGGAGGGGTGTGGATGCAGATGGTTTGGGGATGCGGAGGGCCACAGCCACAGTAACTTTTCCCTTAGCCCATTACTTTGCTGCATAGCCATTGTAGTGCAGATTTTACAGTAGCCATGCAGTTTCAGGAGGACATAGGAGTAAACCATCTGCACCAAGCCAAATACACAGACACCCATCTGGAGAAAGCAGATATTTTATCCTTCAGAAGTTAAAGCCAGTGTGTTTAACTCAATGCTATGTCAGCTAAATGAATAGTTTCACTAATGTGAGTGTCTTTAATTCTACTCTTACTTGAAAAACAACACTGTAAAAGTGATGGAAAAGCCTGAGCTTGGAAAATGCTTGGGCTTTCCACACAGCCCCACAGAATTCAGTGTGGTATCAGGAGATGGGAACTTTATCTGCCTATGCTGAATTAACTGTGACCTTCAAGAAGCAAAGTTAAAATTCTCAGGCAGTAACTTAAAAACAAAAACAGCGACGTACAACACTGCCTGCTTTTGTCCTGTTAGCTCATGTAGAAGAGGTTCTTTGGGGTGATTGAATCCTGAAGCTTCTTTTCCCACATGAATGTTTAATGCAGCAGAAGTATAGCTCAGATGGAGTCTACCTGTTGTGTTTCTTCCACAAGGATGTTTGGGGTTCGGGAGCCTTGCAAGGGTGGATGGGAGAAAAGCTGGTGCCATTTTCCCAGCAGATATGCAGGTGTTCTGAGAATCCCACACTCAGAGGAAGTGCCTGTTGTATTGATCTTTAATTTCTCAGATAAGCCACATGTTACCAGCAAGCTTAAATTGTTCCAGCTTCTCTGAACTGACTGAACTTGTGCAAATATAACTGCAGAGCCACACTGCAAAGCTGAGTCTTGCTGCATTGCCATCATAGAACAGAGCACTGATTTCTGCTGGAGAAGCATGCAGCAGGAGTATATGGCCCTGTGTTAAAAAAGAAAGTCAAAAGTTGGGCTCAGTGACACAGTGGGCTTTTTCCCCTCCCAACCTTCTGTTTGAACTCCCCGGAATGCCATAACTTAACTTCCAGTGTCTGCTTTTATACTTTAGAGAGTAATGCCTTTTAGCACCAAGATAGAATATTTATTGTTTTTCAGTAGTTTTCATATTTTGGAGAAGCTGTCAGACATAGACATAGAATTCAATTACAGAATTATGTAGAAAAATCTCTGTTAATTTTCCTTCAAATGCTGTTCTATTCTTCATGGTGAGCATGAAAATGAGAGCTGTGGGACTACATATATGCCATGCTGTCTCATGACATGGTGTGAGACAGATCTTACAGTCTCAGAAAGCTGGTCTATACAGAATAATGCAAGGCTAAAGGTCTCCTTTTGGCAGCCTCAGCATTACAGTCACACTGGTTTCTTGCTCTCTCAGCAGAAGCCAGTTCCCTCCTGTGCCTTCTGCAGCTGGGGTTGAGCTAGCCCTGCATCCCTCACTGCTTGGTGGCATGGTAACATTCTGGCAGGTTGAAATTCAGCTGGCCACTACATTAATAGAGTATGATAAGCTGTGGGCTATTTCCCATCTGTTTGCAGCAGTGCTGCAGGGTTGGCAAAAGTACATTTTAGAAATGCAGCGCCTCGCTGATACAGAGGCAGACATTTTCCACACAAACATTTTCCAGAGTGGAGCTGTACTCAAAATTGTACATATCTTAACTGCTGACAAAATCATGGCAGGGTCTGAGGAGCAGATCCATTCCACCTCCTTCCAGGTTGTGCTCATGTAGGAGCTGCCCCTCAGCATGGTCCCTGATCAACAAGTGATGCTTTCTGCTATGACAGAAGATTGCCAAACTCTACATGAAAGATGACGATACGTTTCTAGTCTAGTCTCCCTTCCACAATATGTGGCCAGATGTGGCAGAGATACTCTCACTTCCTTGCTGGCTGTGCAATTATCTGCACATATTAGCTTCTTGAGAGCTGGCAAATCCTTCAGCAAAATGTCAGTAGTGTAATAGTGATTCCGCCATGAAATGTAGTTTTTCCAAATCCTCCATACAGAAGAGGTCCTATTTATTATTCTGAAGTGAGAACAGCTCAAAAAGATCATAACATTATACTTTTCTTCAATCTATTGCAATGCACCTATTCAAGCCTGTGCTGACAGAAACTGTAACTTATGTGTGTATCGTAGACAATACCATGGATTGAGCAGCAATTTCTTGGTACTGAGCCTTGCTGGGTACGTGTCTCACAGCAGCCTTCATGATAAAACATAACCAATCTCCACAACAGTAGCATTGGGAATGGAGGGAAGTTTTTAATTTCTGAAACAAGGCATCACTAGACCATCTTCAGCACAAACACATATGAATTTTAGTGGTGTACCCTGTTCTAAAAAGGCCTAACATGAGAGAGAGCTGTCCCTGCATGCCCATGCACTGCACGCTTAGTGATTTACAGATACTGCCGAGCTCGTCTACATGGTGTTGCAGGGAAGCGAAAAAATCTTTCTGGAGTGGAAGGACCTTAGCGAGATCTGTGGGTCAATATTACTGGTACTAGCAATATTTCAGTTCAGCACTGCTTTGACAGTAGAAACCAGTGTCTACAGTCAGTCCTGTATTCTCGTTTCAGTGCACAAAAGTTTATAAGCCTAATCTAAACACCACTGAACTATCTCCTTTTTATGCAATGAATTTCAGATCAATCCAAATATTTATTAATAGCACTTAGTGTTAGACATCTGCTTTTGTATTTTCAGACTGAAAATTACCTCTAAAAAACTGAGGAACTCTTCAGTGGTTTTTGTCTGACCCTTAGAATGTATTCCCTTGTAGCTCTAAGCATAGGATGATGATTAGACTGTGTATACACACTACATAACTAGCAACTGCATGAAGTCTTACTACTAGCCCAACTAACATCCTTTGCTGAAACATATGTAACGCTGTTTTCAATGTTCTTTTTAGTGCATTTCTAAATGCTAGATTCATTAATCACTAGAAAAATGCTGTGACAAGGAGTTTTTGCCCTTTCTTTTCTACTATGTGGTTTTGAAGTACAATGTGCAGGAAAAATGGGTGCAACAAATCTCAGAATCTCAGCTATTCTGAACATAAAATCAGATGAACTGCACTTTTTATTCAAATGTTCGTGGATAGTTACCGTCCAGAATGTGAACTCCTGAACCTGGTACAAGGTTCATGCCCATCAGTCAAATAAAAGATCACAGCCAATGTACATCCAGGTTTTCCAAGGGCAGGAGATTCTGCACCATAAAACCCAATTTTGGCTTTCAGGACCTACTTTCCCTGCTAGCATGAATGTTTTGCCCACATCAAATTTAAGCCTCCTATATTGATTTTTGGTTTGGTTGTTTATTGTACTCTTTGTTCAATCTCTCCAAACCAGGAATATGTCTCTAGGCATTTCTTCTTTTGACATAGATTAATGCAGACCAGATTTAGAAAGTCAAGCTAGCATTGTAAGGGCTGACTCAACATACATTTTTGTCTCCAAATTGTTTATCCAGTTTCCACAAAAAAAATTAACTACATTTTTTTATATCACTCAATCCAAAGCTGAACCTTAAACAAAATTATCAGAAAACAATCAGATAGTTTTTCAGAATGAAATAAATAGATCTGAGAAAGAGGTACTTCTAAAGAAATATCTCCTAGCTGAAATGTTCCAGTAGGTCCTGAGTAATAAAGCATGGCAGCAGACCAGGACTTAGCTTTTCATACTAAAACTAATATTTACTAATACACAGTTGCCTTTGAGAAGGCAATTTGTTCTTGCCTTGTTTTAAAGTTTACCCAAATAATTTAATGTCATTTTGTTCTCTGAAGCAATCTCACAAGGGACAGCAGCAATCAGGGAGAGGAGAACACAGACAAAATCACCCCCACTGCCAAGATTTTTCAGGTTTAATTCAAAGCTCCACATTAATTTCTTGAGATGGCCTAACCTCTGTCGAGCTCAGTTGCTGTGGGAGTCCAAGGAATACACACTGCTGACACTGCTGACCTGCCTTTTAGGTTGTCACCATCTGCTCTGTGCGAATTTCCAGCCTGCCTTCTGCCTCCTCCTCCTTCTCCTCAGCCTGCACAGTAAAATCACCTCCAACACCCTTGCTGTCTTTCCTTTCCAATTAATACTGGACCTTTTTCTCACCATCCTCCGCACCACTGCAAAACACCCTTTTTAACCAATAAGGTACTACCCTGCTTTTTCATTCTCTTCTCTCCTCAGCAGGGACTCAGAAATGGCACTCTTTAATTGAAATGCCAAAAAGAGTTCCAGCTTAAGATAAATGGTCACAGGACTCTGTTTATCTTGCCTCAAACATCTCACCCTAGCCTGCTGTGACAGTTAAAGAGTCTGGCTCCTCTGGGACACCAAGCATGCCTTTAATAAGGGGGTTAAAATACATGTCTAGGTGGTGTTAAATCATAAATGAAACAGCAGCAGCAAGAACCTTCTGTGAGTATAAAATGCAGAAGCCTCATTGTAACCCACTGAAGTTCTCTCTTCAGAAGAAAACTCTATTATAGACTTCTGAAATCTGCTTTACTATAGGGAGCACAGCTCTTCAGCTGAGCACAGCAGTGAGTCTGGCAAAGAAGTCCCAATGGCAGAAATTGCCAGAGCACGCATAGCATGAAAAACATCTCCCACTTTCCTTAGAATTAATTTCTGCCCAGCATTCACTGGAGTTTAGCACCACTGGCAGTTGTGTGTTCCACCCTTGGGACAGGCAGGAAGGAAGCAGTGACACTGATTTGTGCAGTTCTTTGAAACATGATTTCAGCAAGCCAGGGGGTGAAATCGGCATTCTATCCTCTGTTGGCATCAACCAGGCTCAACCTGCTTAGTTTATCTGCCCTGGAACATTGCATCATCCTGATGTGGTTCTGGTGATAGTCTAGATAACTTAGCAGAGCAAAGAGACTCACAAAAATATCTAAAACCTGAAATTAGGAGCATCAAATCTGTGAATGCAAGGGTAAAAAGCGGTGATAAAAAAGAGGTGGTCCACAAGAAGGTCACTTTCATTTTCACTTTTCTCTAAGGTAAATGATGAAAACCGTAGGAAAAGGATTTGGGCACTATTATCAAGTTTCCTCTACACTTGATGAACAAATATATTTCTCATGAGTACATATTTACAGGTTCAGGTACTTGCTGATGCACAGTCAGGTAACTGTGCCTGTTAGATTGGTATCAGCAAGGTGGGCAGGTGTTACATACTCAAACTTCGCATGGCTGACATGAAGTCTAATGTGGGACTCACTCATTTTACGCAGACAGATTTCTCAGTTCCCAAGTTTTCTTGCATATTTAAAGAAAGAGTATGGCAAACAATAGCTTGATATATTAACTTGCAAAATATTGCACTTGTTGAAATTTTTGCACATTTTTCAACTACATCTTGGATTTGGGCTCTGACTGTCCTGTCAAATGATGAAATGACAGATTTTTCCAACAAAAGAAGTCATGCATTGCAGTGAGAGATGCATTTATTTCATAAACAGGCACATCATCAAATTTAAAAAGACAGAAAACACTGTCATTTTCAAAGGGACAGCACATTTCCTCCCCTCCCCTTAATGTTCATATCTAACAAACCTTTTTATTTCCCTTAAAAATTCTGCTGTGTATATCACTAGGTGCACATTCCAGCTGAAGGTGCTGTTTCCTCTGCAAGCTCAGGGTGATTACTTGGCTGAGCACTACCTGCAATTACGGATGATGTGAGGGACAGCTGTGTGCATAATATTCATCAGTGAAAATTGACATCTCTCTCTGACACCCCGCTCTGCCCCTAATGCTGGAATTGTTAGTTTTTCCAAGAGTGTGAAGCAGGGGGTTAATTGTGCTTCACAAACTCTGGCAGATCTATTCCTGTGTGCAGGGTAAGCATTCCAGCCTTCTCCAGGGCAAAGGCTGGATAAACAATATCAGTAAATTTGTGCCTGATGGTGAACAGCACCAGCCCTCTCTCTGCATTGAAGAACAGCAGTCTGCCACCGCTGTAATCCAACAAGATGCCGATCCTGGCCAGTTGTTCTGTCACATGTACATCGCTCATCACATCCATGTGAAAAAATCTGCAAAGAAAGCTGCAGGAAAATGAAAATCAGAATACAGTGAGTCTCCTCGTTGTGATTTACCAGAAATAACTTACTGCTTAATTCCCACCTATTAACAATTTGCCATATACAGTAGCACATCATGTGGCAACAGAATTTTGCTCAGTACATAACCCACCTACCTAAGTGAAAGTGGCATTTCTTCAAAGCCCTGTTCAGCACACCAAGGAGTCCTTTTGTTCAGCATCTTTGAATTCTCATGATAAAAGCAGATTTGCCAAAATTGAAATCATCTATATTTTTCATATTACACATCTCTGTGGGGATTTAAGCATGAGCAGCACTTTAGCAAAACCCTTTTCTTCTCAGATGTTTTGTTTAGCTGGTCATGTTCACGTATCTGCGTAATTTTACTCCAAAAAACCCCACATTTTTTTACATCAAGAACACCTTTACAACATGAAGAAGGATATGATTTACAGAACTCCAAGTAGCCTGATGCAGACCCAGTGAAGACTAGCTGGCAGTCCTGCCACGGTAGTAACAGGATCCCTGTTGCTGTAAAGGGCAGAAGAAGGCATTCTCCATGGAGGCTTAAATTCTCTGGAGTTTGAAACTTATTCAGTAAAGACTATATTTGTGAACATTGGTGGGATTTTGTGACACAATTCAGGATATAAACTGTCTGTGCCTGGGAAGATCATGGAACAGATCCTCCTGGAAGCTACGATAAGGCACATGCAAGACAAGGAGGTGATTCAAGACAGCCTGCATCGCTCTACCAAGGGCAGACCATGCCCAACCAGTCTGGTGGCCTTCTATGATGGAGTACCGGTGGTCAAAGAAAGGGCAATTGATGTGGCCTACATGGACTTGTACAAGACCTTTGCTATAGTCTCACACCACATCCATCTCTCTAAATTGAAGAGATATGGGTCTGAAGGGCGGACTATTGGGTGGAGAAATCGGTTGGATGGTTGAAGCCAGGGGACTGTGGTCAACAGCTTGATGTCCAAGTGGAGGCCGGTCACAAGTGGTGTTTTCCAGGGCTCTGCCTGGGGACTACGGCTCTTCAACATCTTTATCAATAACATAGACAGTAGGATTGAATGCACCCTCAGCAAGTTTGCTGCCGATACCAAGCTGCACGGTCGAGTTGACACAACAGAAAGGATGCCATCCAGAGGGATCTCAACAGGTTTGAAAAATGGGCCTTTGTGAATCAAATGAGGGAGGTAGGTTGGGTGGAGATTTTTTAATTAGGAGGAGGAGGTTTAAATCTCTTTTGCAGTTTTCCTTTGCTTGCAGAAAGGAAACAGAGAGGTCCTTTCTGCTCTTGAGAGTCTTAAAGCTGTCCAGCTTTACTTATATGACACACAAGTAACTTCTCAATTAGCTAGACTCAGCTTTACCTGGTTTGTGTAGGACAGCAGTGCATGCACCAGGAAGTGTCACTCGGTCCCACAACACTGCTCTGTGGTGTTGTTTCATAGCAAATCCCAATCCTGTAGCTTCTGCAGGCAGTGACAACAGTTTCCCAGTAATGACATCCTCGAGCAGGCAACGGTTCACCCAAGACTGATGGAAACCTATTTGTGGAAGAGGTGAAGATTGTGATGGTAGGCCAGCCATACTGTGATATTTGTTGTAGTCACATCATGCAGCATCATCATACTAATGGAAGATGCTCTTTTCTTCTGAGTATGGTGTTCTATCAAAGATTTGAATGTTGTCACTGTGGGTCGCTCTATGTTTGCCCTAAGATGGACCCATCTTGAGTACAGAGAACTCATAAGCTAGCAAAAGGTGGAAAAGGTGACTTTGGAGGCAAAAAAAAGATCTCAAATCTAGTAGGCTTGCTCATGCCAGAAAGCATGGCTATTTTAAGTAGACACAGTGATGAACACCATGTGTGCAAGTTGTAACAGTTAAAAAAAAGTGCTTAAATTTGTAATGCTCCATTACCTTACAGGAAGCCATATGAGTGTGGCACATCATACAAGTGGCTCTGTGCTTATGCTGAAACTAATATCAGAAAGTCAAAAAAACCCAAAACAAGCCCAACAATAAAACAATAAAAAAAAAAAGAAATCATGTTTGCAATAGATGGAACAAGCCTGGAAGTCTGGGTACAATCATCCTAATATATACCAGGGGAACTTCCTATTTCTCCAAAACCAAGGATGCTTTGACAAGCATTACTAGTAATGCTCTCAGCAGAGGAACAAAATGAAAGGACAGATTCCTTCTAGCCACGGATATATATTTATAGGTAAATATATATTTAAATATATATATAACATATTTTAAGACAAACTCACACATATGGTCTTCCCAGAGCAGCAACAAATTCCTTTTAGACTACAGAGCTCTGAACCATTAGCCAGTAACCATAGACTGAGGTGAATTCAACTGTCCTAGCGAGCAATTCCTCTGCCTTTGCCTTTCTACGTAAATTCCTCAACATCAAGCACTGCCTGGCACCTACATCAGTGCTGCAATCATTGCAATATTTGAAAGCAAGTCTGTCACACAATGTCCTGGGCTGCCTGACTGAAGCAATTCAATTCTACAGAATTAGTTAGTGATGTGTGAAAGCTGCCTACAGAGAAAAGCGAGAGGGAGGCCCATCCTGAATGCTCCAGGCTGGCTGTGCTCACATCTGCTACTCACCCAGTGAATGTAGCTTTCTCTGGAAGGCAAATCACGGTTTCATCAGGGGAGATTTGCAAAGCGGGATGAGCTGTGTCACTCAGTATGTGAAATCGAGTTCCTGGTACAAATCAGTACAAAGAAACACCAGTTCAGGGAGGCTATCAACATTAATACAAGATGAATCATAGTATGTTGAATTACTGCTATCTTAGCTGGACAGAATTGTGTCTGCTGGAAGGAAGGAGTAGCAGAAAACTGGACAACAATGCAAAAACTCTTCTGACCTGTGCCTCTTCATTACAGCAGTCTTCTGGAAACCAGGCCCAGGGATCAGGCTATGCTATTCAGTACATTAGCTAGGTATAAAGCAGTCTTATATTGACAGCTGAATCATTTTCAATTATTTGCTTTTTCAAAATAGCAAATTTGAATTCTGAGGCTGGTTTGAAAGAATCATGTGTGATTTAACTATGTCATATCTCTGATTGAATTTAACAGTTTTGCTTTTGATGTCAGACTAGTTTTACAATGACATAAATCTAACAACTTAAAATAAATTTGTCTCAGATTATTTTAATTTTAAGCAGATAAAATATGATCCCTTTTATCTCAATAGCTTTCTTTTTTCTCCTATTAATGAAAGTTCAGCTACAACTTCTGAAGAAAGATGATATTACTGCTTTGCATACCTATCCCTTTTTATTTTTTTTTTCCTGCCATCAGAAAATGGTGATCTACCTTTTGTTGAGATGAGAACAGCTTCACTCTGTTCACTTGTCCCAAATGTATTGACAGCCCTCAGGTAGAAGAAGTAGTTCACATTGGGCTCCAGGAATACCTTCAGTTCATGTTTCTTTATACCAGCAAAAGATCTGCAAATTTTCAAGATTTACATAAATGAAAATATACGCTGATATGCAAACCAAGAAAGAATAATTTATGCAAACAGCTAACCACCAAATCATGCTGCTGACTACTGCAACAACAGGCACCACAGAGAAACTCCAAAACAGAGAGGTGATCACTGTTTTCACAAACAGCCAGGTTTTGTAGGAGCATTACTATTTCACTCAATGTCCTCCCTGAGTTGCCTGACAAATTTTCAGGCCTTTGTTCCTTACACCTTCTCACTCAGTACAGTCATTTGGTGTAACACTCTGTGTTCATTTTGCAGCATAATTAATCACATAAAATGCAAGCAGAAGAGCATAAAATTCTCATCTGCCTTCTGTAAAAAGTCTGCATTACAAACTGAACAAGCTAATGAAGAGGAATGTTTGTGATTAATTCATCTGCTTGATAGTGAATGTGCTTGTTGTGCTTGTACTGTTTGGGTACAGGCTCCACATACAAAAGAATGGATATCCATTTTTAAGAGCACACATAAACCAGGAACTTCTTATTATTAACTCCTCACTCACGAATTGTTCATCAGTAAAGTCTTGGCTCTGTCTCCCTCATTGTGCCATGCGCTCTAACAGGCTGCAAGAGGCAGCAGCAGGAGAACTGTCTTTGCACAGTGCCCTCATTTGACTTAGTCTTCTGTTTGAGCTGTCCAGAAAAACTCAAGCACTAACATTCTCAGCCACTGATGTATTGCTACACTGCAGGCAAAAGAGAGTTAGCATCCAGTCAATCTGCTTCACAGGCACTTTGAAACACCAGTGAAGGCACCTGGGATAGCTAGAAAAATGTCAATTTTATTTTCTATATAGTTGGGAATTTGAAGGCTCAACTTAACAAATTCTCACACAATGGATGCTGTGGATTTTTGCTTCATACAATAATTACAAAGAAATATAGTGTATACACACTGCACTGTATGTCTGTTGGTGAAGACAGGTTTTTTAATAAATAGAATAGGCAATTCCCTTCAACTAATTTGTCCAGGAAGCTTCAAGACAAGTATTCAGTTTTCCAGTGTAATGAAGGTCTCCCTGGCCTCTACGCTGAAAGATGGTAACTTCAGTGGTAAGAAGATGAGGTGAATGCAGAAGACTCAATCTGCACTTCAGTAAATTCACAAACAGCAGATTTGCTTCTAGTGAGCATGCAAGACATCCTCCCTTCCAAGCAAGGTTAGAGATGGAGCCGAGGATGGTAGGCGTCCTCCTGCAGTTAATGTCACTGTGGGGAGCTAGATTCAACAAATCCCCTTTTCCACCAATTACTGTGAATCCAGAGGAGATATGGCAGGCAAACCAGCTGTCAGGTAAGATCTTTGCTATTCATTTGTAGTGAATGTTTTTCCCCACATGTCCCAGCAGAGAGCAGTACAATCTGAAGAATAATCAGTGCTCATCCATCAGGATTTTCCACATAACTCTGCTGCATTTATCAGACTAAGGTAGAATCCCACAGCTCTGCATATAGCATATTCCTGTTAAAACCACACAGAGCTCTATGTCCAGGAGGACAGTGCCTGGGAAAAGGCTGGTGCATTATATTCATTAGTCTGTAACAAGTATTTTGTACTGATGACATTAGAAATGATTAAAAACACAGAAAAAGCACTGGTTCCTGTGATCTTTTCAGTTTGAAAGAATTTCAAACTGTTCAAGGCTCTTGCATGGTCGGCACTGGGTCTTGCTGTCTTTGCAGAATGTACTACATTAATGCTAGAACTAATGCAATGTAAACAGAAGAAGTAGGTTGCCCAAAGCAATTGCGCTTTTGCTTCATTAACCAAAGCCCTGACCATAACAGCACTTCATTAAGGCACTGGGAGATAGGCAGGCTGAAGTTCTTGGAAACCTCCCTGGAAGTTTCAGGGAAGAAATGCAAGATGATGAGTGATCTTTACACATGAAACAGGAAAAAAGCTTTGTCTGAGCATAAGAGGCAAAAGAAAAAAATGAATTGAACAGAAGTGCAAGAAGGAAACTGAGGAAGAAGGCAAATAGAAAAGAAGCAATAGAAAAAAAGTGGGGCTGGAAGCAGAGGAAGGGGAAAATTAGTGGGCACCCAAGCTTTGAAAATAAATGTTCATGCTTCCTCTACAAGTCTGGTCCACTCTGACCTTTAAGATTACCATCCTGACATCATCTGAAGCACAAACCACCAAGAAACTTAACAAGAAGCTACCAGGTGAGGTGATCAGTGAGTCTGAATTGTAGCCATGTTCTTAGCTTAGTGCCTTCCTCTGTCTTTTGGAAATTAGAAGATACTTTATTTTTATACTATTAACTTTTATTTAACTGATAACTAGTTAATAAAGCACAAAAATTCTTCTAAGTGGGCAAGTAAATTTTAATGCAAGTAATATCCCAAGTAAACTTGGGGTATTCACACCTTTTAGACTAGATCCCAGAACTTGGCTACTCAGAGAAGATTTTGGATCCAGTTGATTGCAGAATAGTCAGCTATCACATTTCAGTCTACTGTCTCTTTCAAACTTGAAATTCTTCAAAGAACATTGCATGCAGCTTGCATTTTTAAATCTGAGAGCAATAGCATATATATTCAAGCTGTAGTAGTAAGAAATACCTAGTCCTTATTTTTATGACCTGATCTTTATGTATATCTGATTAGTAAAACAGCAATCAGATTTTTGAATAACATTCTCTACTTGATGATCTTTTTTAGCCAGCCTTACTCTGCCTGTGAATAAGAGCCCATTAATGTTAGTTACAATTATGGCTTTAGAAACAGTCCTGCTGCTGCCAGCTAAAATGTGCAAGGAAGAAAGATTTTCATCTTCAACACTTAGCCAGCTCCAAGATTGAGAGACTGAAAGAAGAAATAGGTGTTGCTTTACTTTCTCTGACTAGAGGATAGGGTGAGGGGGGAGAAGAGTGAATACGGAGGTCTTCCCAGGTTCTGAGCGATCATTTTTGTTTCTCGTGTTTCAGAACCATGCAATCAGTTATAAAAAAAAAGTAAAGATGAAGAGAAAGTATGACTGCTGTCCAGCTTTAGCAATTGAAAACAGGTGCGGGAGAAGGGAAGGGAAAATGCATTTCTAATATCCTGACTATGCTGGGGAAAAGCCTGTTTCTTTTCAGAGCTCTTGTAAGAAACAACGCAGCTAGATCTGCCTTGAGACTGCCAACAGTATTGAAGCATGTAGTTTTAATCGTGAAAGAGAAATGTACAGGCAACTTTTTATTTTGTCCTCTGTATTTCCCACATATGAACAGCTGCCTACTTTAAGGGTGATTGGATATGTAGTAGTTTTGTTGTTAAGGCACGATGCATCCTGCCCTTTAGCAGAAAAAAACATTTTTACTGTCCTCACAATTTCCTGGCATCATGATACAAACTTCAAAATTTAGAAATTCAATAAATATTTTAAGTTAAACATTTTATGTATCTCTTCTTAATCTCTCTCTTTGTAAGAATTTATAAGTATTAAAATCCAGGCTCCACATTTTTGGTATGTGGTAGAAACAGAGAGCAGAGCAGAAAGAACTTACATGTCTCTTTACTTTTAAATTGCCAAGCAATATTATACAGCAACTGTCTGCTAAATTTGTGATTTCCCTGTTCTTCTGATCAGCATCCTCATTTATTTCAAGAACACAGTGTCTAGAGAATATTTTTTAATATTGCATGAACCCAGCAAATGATACGCCTGGTAGTGATTCAGAACGCCCTCTGTGTTGTAATTGTCATTCCCACCCCCAACATCCCACTGAAACAGCACCTCCGGACCTGTGCTGGTACCTCTGATGGCAAGCTAGAGCTGAAAGCACGTAGGCTTCTGACAAAAAGTGCAGAAGCACACAGAAGGGGCACACCAGGAATGCAAAAAGGAAAAAGGAAAAAAAAAAAAAAAAAAAAAAAAAAAAAGCCCCTGAGGCTAAATATAAAGAGTAAATTGTTCTGAATTCCATCCAGCTGTGCTGCATGCTTCATTTCCTCTCATCCATCCCTACTCTAGCTGTCACAGGGTTGGATCACCAAAGCGCCACTTGCAATGGTCTTCATTGCTACCTTAGATGGCAAACTCAGCACAGGCACAGAGGAGGAACATTCCCTATTTTCTACACAGTTGCTTCCCTAGCTGGCTGGACAACTGTTAGCAAAGCTATCAGCGGGAGGGATGCTATCCTGTTTCCAGTGTTAGACCTGTTCTTTGAGCAGGCAGAAAATTTCAGTCACTAGTGGTGTCAGTATCACATTAATGGAGAGGATGACACTCATTCACTTCCACTTTTATGAATTCACTGCATACCATAATGATTTCTTCCTCCCCAAGTCTTGCAGATTTCTCCTAATGTGATACATGGCTTCCCTTTGAACAGCCCACACTAATCCTTGGACCACACACTTCACAGTTTTCCATCTTCCACCCACAGCTCCATTGACTTCTCAACACAAAGAATCTGAATGGCAAGAAAATAGCAGAGCTCTGGAAACGGAAAGAAACATTTCAAAGCCAGACAAGAATTCTGGAAAAAAGAATCAAGTAGGTGAGGAGCTATAAAACCACAGAAGTAGGCCAGAGATTCATGATTGTAGAAGATTTAAAAGCATTACATATAATGTCATATTCCTCACATGGCAAGTTGGAAAAGAAAGTACCCAGAGGGAAAATCTAGATTTTTTTATGTTATTTAGAAGAAAATATTTTATGAGGATTTCTAGAGGTTCCTGAAGTTCTGTCTCTGTGAGACTGGAACTGCTCAAGAATATGCTGAATGCCACAGGGGGCTTGCTCATTCCAGGCTCATGTTGCACCTAGAGTATACTTTTGACTTCACTTGCCAGAGCCCTCCTGCACGGGTTTTCATTAAACAGGTTCATGAATGCCTGTCTGCTGCAGACTCTTAGGGCTTGCAGTGAACAGTTTCACAAATGTTAGAAAATAGATGACTTATTGAAATGACAGATACAACAGATTCAGGATTGATGCTAATAAATGTACCAACCACAATAGTGTTAATATATGCAGCTTGCTACAAAAGCAATGCCTTCTATTTATTTCTGTAGAAATTCCAACAAAAAGCACACAGATAGAGCAAATTCTCAGCTTCAAAACAATGGTTCTAGTATAGTCACAACAATTAACTATGTATTTTTGACAGTGATGAACAAGAGCCTGCAAGCCATGCTCATAAAAATCTGCACCAGCAGAAGCGACCTACTGCTTCACAGCTGCTATGACAGTGTTGTTGCTAAAAGAGTGTTGCCTACGGAGTCCATCTTTCATTGAACGCATCAAAGTCAGAAGACTATATGATGGGTGTGTATATGATGGCACCAGACTATATGGTGGGTGTGGTAGGAGAGTCCAGATAAGAACAGCAATGTCCTCCATCATCTTCAATCTGGTATGCAGCCTGGTGTTATTGTGCTGCAAAAGAAAAGTTGTCTTCTTCTCTGGCCCGGCTCTGGAATTTTCAGCCTTTGGGTTAGTCATCATCATCAGTGATGATGTAGAGGTCAGAATTAATGATTTGTCTATGTTCCAGGAAATCCAAATTTCCTGGAAGACACTAAAAGACACTGCACATCACTTTAACCCAAAGACACTTATCACTTTCAGGGCTTCATCTTCAACTTTCTCTTCAATGAGGAATTCACATGTTGCCACATGGACTGCCACTTTGGCTTGTAGTGGTAATATCACATATCATTACTGCTAATAATGCAATGCAGTAAACTGTCATCTTTGTACTGATTCAACAGGTCCTGACAAACTTGCGTATGGTGTTCATTCTTGTGTGATCATTTGTGAGAACTGATTGGAAAAGGGGAAACACAACCCCCATTTTGAAGAAGGGAAAAAAAAGAAGATCCAGGGATCTACTGCCCAGTCAGCCTCACCTCTGTGCCTGGCAAGATCAGATCCTCCTGAAGGCTCTGCTAAGGTGCATGGAAAATAACAATGAGGTGACTGGTGGTAATCAACATGATTATGTTGACTTGACCATGGGCAAATCATGCCTGACAGAATTGGTGGCCTTTTATGATAAAGTTACAGCATCAGAGAGTAAAGGAAGAGCGACTGATGTCATCTACCTGGACATGTGCAAAGCATTTGACACTGTCCTGCAGAACATCCTGTTTGGCAAATAGGAGAAAAATGGATGGATCACTTGCTGGGTAAGGAATTGGCTGGATGGTCACACTCAGAGAGTTGCAGGGAATGGCTAAATGTCCAACTGGTGATAAGTGGCTTTTCTCAGGGATTGGTGTTGGGATCAGTGTTATTTAACATTTCTGTACTTAATGTGGATAGTGGGATCAAGTGCATCCTCAGCAAATTTGCAGACAACACCAAGCTGACTGGTGCACTTGACATGCTAGATAGAATGCGTGCTACCCAGAGGGACCTGGACAGGCTTGAGAGGTGGGCCCATGCCATGCCAACTTCATGAAGTTCAACACGGCCAACTGCAAGGTCCTGCACTCGGGTCGGGCAGTCCCAAGCACAGACACAGGTTGGGTGGAGAATGGCTTGGCAGCAGCCCTGTGGAGAAGGATTTGGGAGTGTCAGTTGATAAAAGACTCAGCATGAGCTGGCAGTGTGTGCTTCCAGTCCAAAAGGCCAACTGCATCCTGGGTTGCATCAAGAGAAGCATGACCAGCAGGTCGAGAGAGGTGATTCTGCCCCTCTGCTCTCATGAGACCCCACCTGGAGTACTGCATCCAGTTTTGGGGACCGCAACATAAGAAGGACGTGGATTTGTTGGAGCGGGTCAAGAGGAAGGCCATGAAGATGATCAGAGGGCTGGAGCACCTCTCCTGTGAGGACAGGTTGAGAGAATTGGGGCTCTTCAGCCTGGAGAAGAGAAGGCTCTGAGGAAACCTTACAGTAGCCTTCCAGTACCTGAAGGGGGCCTATAGAAAAGCTGGGAAGAGACTTTTTATAAGGGCATGTAGTGACAGAAAAAGGGAAGTAAGTGGCTTTAAGATGGAAGAAGGTAGATTTAGACTAGATATTACAAAGAAATTATTTACTGTGAAAGTGGTGAAACATTGGAACAGGTTGCCCAGAGAGGTTTGGATGCCCTCTCCCTGGAATCATTCAAGGCCAGGCTGGATGAGCAACCTGGTCTAGAGGGAGGTGTACCTGCCTATAGTCCCTGCCTATAGCAAGGGGTTTGAATTAGGTGATCTTAAAGGTCCCTTCTAACCCAGACCATTCTACGATTCTATGATCCACGAATATCAGTGGGTGCCATTTTTTCAGCATGGAGGAATTCAATGACAGACTTTTGCTTCGTACACATTTCTATGCATGTCAGATGCCATCGTGTCAGACTGCCCCTCTCATGCCACATGGAACATGGCAACACAATTTAATGCAATATCGGAGGGAAAGTTTCACCTCTACTGCCATACCACCAATACACACCTCTCTTATAGGCCAACATAATAAAATAGGAGGCAGTACTTTCAGAGCAGTCCTCATACGATAATAGTGCCAGCAAGATGATGCCAGCCTGGCTATTTTCCTCACCCAAAGATGAGGGACACTGTTCACCAAAGTTCTCTCCTGGTGAAAGAAGAGTGAGGCAGATTCCCATCCCTTTCCCATACTCATCTCCATTCCCATCCCATATCTCTTCTTCAGTTTCTCTTCCTCTCTCTTCCTCCCTATCCTCCCTCACATTCTAAACACTACATCTGTTTTCCTCCTTGGGGTGATGTTTTAACATGCTTTGGGTGGAGAGTCAAATGCTACAGTAATATATGTTTAACATATCATTGTCATACTGATAGATATGAACTTTAATATTAATTTCACAGTGAATTAAAAGGTCTCACTCTGAGTACTGAGGCCTCTGAGATTCTGTGCTGAATTGTTGTCTGCTTATTCCAACAACCTTTAGCCCAAATAGGACTGCACCACAGCAAAACACTCATTCCTTCGGCTGCTTTCTGGGCCTACCTTGCAGACTTTGTCCCCAAGGTTTACACAGGAGATAAGCAGCCACCAACACTTCTAATGCCTTATGTGCAAATTTCACAGGGATTCACACACAGCTCCAGCATTCTGTGGGGGCATTTCGCCCTACCTGCTCCTCTCTTGATAGTGTCCCTTGCATTGCATAAGTTTCCAGAATGACGTGTGAAAGCAGCCACTCAAGCTGGGACTGCAGACGGTGAATTTTGTGAGATGGCTGATTATTATTGCCCACATCTTCCCTAGGTGCCCTTCCCTGACCTCTGCTTTTCTACTGTGCAATTGAGAGGAGCGGTATGAATTTGCCAGGGCTGCTGGGAAGTCTGTTTGAACTCCCACATGGGCACAAGAGAATTGCATAGCTAAGGGACTGGTAAGAGGCACAGGCTGTCTGTCAAAAAGCTTTGTGTTTGGCTGGTCCCCAAGATGAGTGTTGCTCAGGAAACCTGTGAAGGACATACTTTGAGCTTTCAAGGAAGATAGTGAAAAGAAACTACAGTGTTTTCAGGCTCACATGCTCCTATGTGGGCATTAAAGACACAAGTTTGTTCCACCTAATACAGGTACGTGGCAAAGAAACGCAAATACCCTTATATGTACTTCCAGAAGGCAACTCAGACAATTTAAGATCTGACTCACCACCTGGAGCTATTTTTCTCACTCATCAGCTACATAAGGAATTAATTTCAAGTCCTATCTTGCACTTCAGGGGCATTAAATGGCAGCGATACAGGCAATATGTTCCATCTACCAGTTGGCTCTTTTCCCTCTGGCTTTACACACACACACACACACTCAAAGTAGAATTTTTTAAAAAGAAAGCAATTCTCCATCCTTGAGACATCCTGAGCTATTATAGAAGCTTCCTAGGTTAATCTCAGAGGGGTTGTTTTTGGAAAAATAAATAGAGGTATTGCTTTGAGGGAAAATAAGTGGTTAAAGGTGGTCTTTGGCACTGTACAAAGAAGGTTAAAGCCCTTCTACAAATACAGGTATTTCAACTGCAGCAATTCAGAGAAAAGTCTTGATTTTATCTTCTGTGAATTTTTCATGTGTCACAGTAAAAGGACAGCTTCTGCCCACATAAAGGCCAGAAAGTAAAATGTGACTCAGTATAGTTATAAACATCTTTGATTTTGCATAGTTTATTTGAAAAAGGGAATGGGTCAGTTCTGGCAGCTTGTTGCCACAATTAACTCCACGCTAACAAAATGCTTGGTGCTAACAACACCTCGCTCACATATTGCAGAAATGGGCACACATGGCAGTTCTTTTTCGAGAAGAAGGCAATTCCAGTTAACAGCAATGAAATGTAAAGACAAAGAGATAGCCCAGATTTTGGGAGCAGCTATATTATTCCTGACCAACGGAGACTTTGGCAGTTTGACAGTGTCCTGATGGCCTTGTGAAATATGTATAAACTAGAACAGGTCATGGCTGTTCTCCTGAAGAGGAGGAAAGCTGGCTAAGTTGCCCCTCCTTCTCTTGTTTGCATTAACAGCATGCTGGAGCTGGGTAAAACAGGGTCTCTCAGCCTTGCAGAAGTTTTTAGCCTACTTTTGTAAAAATCAAAGCACACACAATTTCTCTGTCTTACCTGGCTACTAGAAACCTGTGAACTCTTTAGTCCTTTTGACTAATACTGACTGCAAGGAGCAGAGTTCTTCCCTACCTGTCACACATCCATGTAAGCTAGACCAAATGTAAAAACTCCAATCAGGTCTCAAATCAGTTTGAAGCTCTTTCATAGGGTCCCACTCTCTACATCAACAACTTTGTAGTTTGTTGGAATGTTGTTGCCATTGTTTTTTTTTTAATAAAAATCCAAAGACACACAGACTACCACATAATTTTCTGTGCATTTCAACAACTCCATGGTTTCACTTTTTCATGTTGTCTTTGTCTCTTCTCACCCTTTACATAGCTGAGATGTAGTATAAGAGAAAACAGAGAAGGTCTGGAATAAGCACATACTACCCCCAACTTCCAAGCTGTTCTTTGGGTTGCTGCAGACTCCTGTGCCATTCTTGCACAGTGGATTGCAGGCGCACACATGTAAGTCAGAACAGCACTGGGCTCAGCCATACTTGAGGAATCTGCATGTGCGCAGATGGGTCATCAACTTTACTGGGGCACCAGTACAACCCTTTCTATGTCCCCAGCTGGCTCCCATTTTGTTCCCTACATAGCAGAGAGCAAACTGAGCTGAACCCCTTCATCCCACTCTCTCCTGCAGGACTCAGCTGCTCTCTCCTGCCCTGCCGGGGGCCATCACAGCTGAGCAGGAGTGATTGTTTCCCCAGCCAGCACAGTCCAGCAACTTCTGGTTTATTGCAGGCAGAACAGTATCTCCAGGGTTTTGGCCCCAAATGAGAGGGAGTGCTCAGTTATGCAGAATGAAAAGGAAGTGTTTTTATATCTTTTAGACTAATCTCACAGATTTGTATCCAGCCTCTGAGATCCACAGCATGCAAAAGCTTATTTCTTTCTTGCGTAGCTGAAGAGAGAATAATCTCTTGTGTAAAACCTGTAGTCTGGGGAGTGCTCATTAATGTCTGCCTAATCCGATCAACCAACATTTTGCAACTGTGGCACTGACCTGAGACCCTCTCCTTCTGGCGAGTGCTGTCTGCAGTATTCCAGGGTGAAGGACTCTGCTGCTGGTGAGGCAACCTGCCAGCGGATGGTGGCTGTATCCCAACACACTGTGCAGTCTTCAGCCTTGATGGTGGGGGTGGCAGGTGCTGGGGACACAGGAACACATTAGCTGTACTACAAAGAGGGGACCAGCAGCTGGTAGGGGATACTTGCAAAGGAAGGGAAGAGTCATCTGCCCTCAGAAAACACAGAATAGATGGCTTAGTCTGTCCAGCAATGAAATGCGGCTTATTTGAGTTTTGACAGCAAAGATTTACCTTATAATGGGCTGGGAACATGCTGGCAAAGTCACTCTGAATATTAGTGCATTTCTGCACATCCTTAACATGTCCAATAGATTTCTATGCCTTTTCTCAAACACACATTCCTCATTTCCACCCTTCTTTATAGAGTGGAGCACCAAGGCAGTACTCTGTATAACTCTGTTCAGGCTATCTCAGTCCTGTTCTCAGCAGTTCCTGCATGAGCTGCATCAGTAAAAAATATGCTGCTGTAGAATTGAGGGGGAAATTATGAGTTTCTTCTTAATTATGTAGTATTATTTTTGCAATGCAGATACTAAAATTTGGTCCTGTAATTTCTCTTTTTTAGAGCCTCAGTTTAAGAACTGCAGGCCCAATTGCAAAATAGAAAACTGAATGTAAAGCAGTGCACTGAATGCAAGTAATCAAAAGCTATTCTGTGAAACAGTGCATCCAACATCACAGTCTTAAAATGGTTTCGTTGTATTCATCTACTCAATCTCTTTCCAGGGAAGAGCAACATAGATGAACATTGTGATCTGCTGCTCACTCTCATAAACAGCCTTAACACCAATCATTAAAATAATATTTATTTTTAAACATGTCATAGAAAGTTGTTATGCTTTTAAAGAAATCAAGCCTCAAATAGAATGTCTAGGTATAGAATAGGAAGAGGACAAGATAATCTTATAGACCTTTAACCAATATGCAAGATGTTTTGTAACAAAAATAATTTGCTATTGTTAAAAAAGGAAAGAAGAAAAAAAACAGGAGCACATACTGGTTTCTTTGTTTAGTGAAAATCAGGTTTCAGGTTAAGATGTACTTGATGTTTTACTACAGGAACAGCTAATCTAGGTATTCATCATAGCAAAAAATATGGGGGATAGATTTTTATCCGCTAATACATCTGTGCAGTTCCCTTGGCAATAGTCCTTTAGTTCTCCTCTGATATGCTTGATTGTTGTGTTTTTAAGGGTATCTGTCACTAGAGAATGATAATAGCTGAATCCACAAATGCCTGCATTAAGAAATGGAAACACATACCCACATTAATGGATGTGTAAACAATACATAACAAGACTTTCTGTTTGTTTGTTTGTTTTGTTTTGTTTGTTTGAAGCTATCTATCTAAAGAGCAGTTGGACTCAGAAGGACAGAAAGAGCTGTTACTGTGCTTCTAAGATTTTTTCACAAATTACCTGTAGTTACTGTACTAATTAGAACATATAGCTGACTTCCTGGTAGCATTCTCATGCTTTCTTGAGAGTTCTTCAAGAGACAAAGAGAAATGGGTAAATGCTTACACTGCCTCTCAGATACACGATAAATAGCAGATTTTGAATGACAAAAGAAAGTGTATTTACTCTTTTTTCTTCAGGATTGCAGAAGATTCACCTGGATGTCTCTTGGGGATAGACAGGTAGAAGGCAGATATTTACTGCCCTTTGCATCATTCTGTCACGTGAAATTTGGCTGTGAAACTGTGTGTTTCCCCAGGAGACAAGAAGTGAGTTTGGGAGGTGGAGAAGCAGGAGACTGGAGTTGCTGAGGGGATGATGCAGCAGCACCCACATGCCTTCTCCACAGCTCCACAAGGGCAATCATGATTTTTAAACATGTCAGGGAAAGCCCTGGAGAGGCACAGCTTTGATCCACCATTAATGTGTATGTTCCTGTAACTGCATATACCAACACACAGCTTTCTTGTGCCAACAGTTATACTGAATTACTGAAAATAATCTTTCTAAATTCCTGTTTCAGTTCATGGTGATGTTAATGGGACCCAGCATCAGTTAGTGCTCAGTGGTATCTTCATAACCTTCTTGAGGCTTGTTGCACACCAGAGAGATATCACCTCAGCTCAAGGGAAGGTGTATAATGAGCCTTTATTTGACCTAGTTTATTTGTTTCCCTAGAAAAACAAGCCAAAGTAAATCATCAGTGACTTGAGGATATTAAGTTCTTCACAAGGTTTGAATTTGGGGGAAAAGTAGGAGGAGCTTGCTACTTAAAGGGAAATACAGTTCTTAATAAAAATTGACTTATTAGCTAGTAATCATTCATTATCATTTTGTAGGAATTTTGCAAAGTGATCACAGTTACATTGTTGATGCTATTGAATTTGATTTTCTACTTAAATTCTTTGGAAAATCGTCTTAGCTAAAAATATGAAAGGCAAATTGAGTATCCAGGAGAACTGTCAACAAATTTGATGTCTGATGGATTAAGCAGAAGGCTTGGAGTTATGGTTGCTGCCAACTGAAGTCAACAGCACACTCAGTGTTGTACGATTATGAAATTGTTAAGTATCCTTGTCTATATTTTGTAAATGCTACAACAGAATTTTTACCCGGTAACACAAGAAAAATCATCTGGCATGAGCATCTCAGATAAGGTCTAGAACACAAGATGCTATGTTTGGTTTGTAATGCAAGAAGCAATAGTTTTGTCTATACAAGTTATTTAGGAAATTAACACTTTGGAAAGTTAATCAGTTAAATGAAGTTCACAAACAATACTCATCTAATTACTAATCCTAATTTAGACTACTCAAACCACGGCCACACCTGAGATTTGTGTTCCACTAAGCTAGATGTGGGATGTAAGATCTGTAAAGCATGCCTCCCTCTGAAAAGTTAATCATTTAATCAATGCAACATAGATCTATCTGGGAGGATGGTAGAGAGGTAAAAAAAACTCAGCTATTACCTCAATTTTCCATCAGAGAAGCAGTGGCAGAGCAGCAGGGTGGCTTTCCCAAAGCTGCCCTGGAGCACTGCAGTGCAGTCAGAAGTAAAATTTGTAATGTGTTGCTCCAATGCCCCAGTCACAGGGCCTGCAATTAGAAACATCTTCAGATCTCAATACTTTCAGATTTCCTCTCAGGAGCAATTATGCTGTCATCTTTTAGTAAAAAGGGAAATGATCACGAGTTGCCTGCTATCTGACAGATGGACTGAATGTAACAGCTTTCTCTGCTTCAGTAACAATATGGACTAAAATTTCTTTAAAAACGTGAAGCTTACAGTAACCAAATACAAAACTATGTACATACCTGTTTTAAAAATGGCTTTTTCACTAGGTAAGCTACACCCTGTACAGTTCACAGCCATGACCCACACACTGTAACAGCGGTCTGGCTCCAGGTCCTCCAAAATGCAGTGGCTCTCCTTCACTGTCACTCTGTATTCTTCCACCAAACCTAGGAGAAACATACACAGGCTGGTACACCTACATACATCTCTCGTAGGGCCTGTAATAGTTCCTCTCATCTAACATGTAAGAAATAGTATGTTAAAAAGTTGCTATTAGCCAAAAGGTCAGTATTTTACTCTGACTCACTTTTGACAGTAAGTTTTTTGCATGCTTTTGGGCGCACTTTAAAGTCACCAGTGGTAAGGGGAGCTTGCGGCCTTCAGTCTTACTGGGTAGTAGGCTGCAGTTTGAGACATACATTTAACAGTTATCACCTCTGGTTTAATTTCTCTAGAGGATAGCTATTTCTCATAGTGAGTTTATATCCCATGCATCCATTTTTAGGCACACATACACAAACAGGTGCATGTTCTGAGCTTTTTGACGAATGAGCATTTGTATCCTCTTTTCTCAGTTTCTACACTTAACATATAGAATTGTTAATGTCATTTTGAAAAACATCTCTGAAATATATGGAAAAACTGTGGAGATTCTAATGAACTTTTCATGCTGTTTTTTAAATCAGTATACATTTTGAGGCTCTACAAACCTAAGTGGGCATATCCTTTTGCAAGCTCTATTTGTATCAAAGGAATAGCAGGGACACATCCTCTCTGAAAGTCGGGCTGCTTTGTAAAAGCATCTAAATAAGGTCGTTGCTGCTTCTCTACAAACAACTATCCTGCACTTTGCAGACAATGGTATTTATATTGTATTTTGGAGGGTGAATGAGAAGATAGGGAATGTCATCTACTTCCTGCTCTCCTCTACTGTTACCTGTCCAATGGAGGATTTCACCACTGCGTCCTGCACCCTCCCTGTAGCTCAGCCTCCCTTGTGCTGACATGAGGTCACTGGAGAAAGGGCTGCTGCTATCATGAAGACAAGACCTTACGCACCTCCCTCATCTTTGCTGGCTTGAAGCTCCTCCATACAATACACCTGGAAGCAGTCAATGGCGTCCCCTTCATTCACAGTCCAGTAGACAGCAATGGAGGTGCTGGTAGCTGAATTTGGCTCCTGAGGTATTAAGGTAGGTATCTGTGGGACTGAACAGAGAATCCTCAGTTGTTATTCACAATCCTGTTTTTTCAGGTGAATTAACTACAGGTTCATGAGCAATCACGTTTCTTATTTTCATGCAATTGCTTGTTTCCACAGAAAAATGCAGCAAGTATTGGAAACAGTTTTAAAGCAGTAGGTTCATCTGAACTAGAGACAGTAAAAAATTAATTGCTCAGAATAAGAATCTGGTTGCCCATTTCTTTCACAGACCCAAAAATTAAGATTCAGTACTAAGATTCAGTTTGGGCTAAACCCAGACCAAAGCATGTGCCAATGTCCTGCACAGCTCTCAGAGTCCCTGCCTACAGGAGATGCACAGATGAACAACTGTGTGGCTGCTCATTTCTAGCTTCCACAAGCTGAGAAGAGCAGAATGCTGCCTCCCAGGCCTAGATAAGTAGAGCTGTCACAAAACCCCAGTGGTAGCAAGAATGCCTCTTCCTTCTCCAGCAGACCTGCTCCCTCCAATCACAGTTCCTCCAGCTGCAGTCCAGCTCTGCACTTCACTTCAAGGCTCAGAAGTCCAAGGGACACCCAATAATTTGAGGTCATCTCCTCAGATGAGACAAAATGGGCCTGGACTTCAGTGCAGGCTTCTCTGGCAAATGCCTTTTCCATTACACTTTGTCATCAGAGGAATAAAAACCTTACGGAAAGAATGCCTGTGAAATTGGAGACTGAAAGCACTTTGAAGCAAACAGCACAGGATAGATTGTTGATGGGGAGAGGGAGCTTGCAGAAGAGAGCCTTCAGAGAGTAATATAACTGATCCCAGAAAAGTGTGCAGGTGAAAGGAGCTTGTACATCATGGAGGGATTCATGCAGTGTCTCAAATACATTGTCAGACTGGCAACAACAGGTATGTGCTTTTAGGAAAAGGAAGATTCAGACATTGTGCACTCAAAGCCTGAGAAACAGGAAGCTCCCTGAAACTAATCTGCCCAGAGGTGGACTCAAACTGCAGGTAGACAGCTGGGTGATCCTGCCTGGTATGGTCATTTCCCCTTAGTCCTAGATCCTTGGTCAGCCTGTGGAGTTCTGCCTTAGCCAAGTTTTCCAAACCTCATAAAACAGACCAGATTACTGAGAGGATCTTGACAGCCCTTATAAATATCTTAAGGGCGAATGTCAAGTGGATGAGGCGAGTTTTGGTGGTGTCCAGCAAGAGAACAAAGGGCATCAGCAAGAACATGGCATGTTCCATATGAGCATGAGGAAAAACTTGTTTACTTCAGGGGTGACAGAGCACTGGAGCAGGTCACCCAGAGAGATTGTGGAATCTACTTCTCTGGAGCTGTTCAGGACCCACCAGGACATTTCCCTGTGCGACCTACTGAGCAGATGATTTCCAGAGGTCCTTTCCAAGTACTGCAATTCCATGATTCTATGGTCTCTCACAGGGATTGCCTCAAAAACTTCTAAGTTCTCCAAATTTCATACAAACTTTGCTGCTGATCTGCACAGATCCCTCTCTGTTGACATATTATTACTATCTAAGATTGTGGTTTAACAGGGAGGGAGGGGAAAGAAAGAAACAACCCCCCTTTCCCCCCCAGGATGTTCATTGTTAAAGTAATTGCATGGAACAAAAATATATTGGTCTCTTTCTTCGCCCAGTAAATTTCCATACTGCATGAATTCTGTTAGAATCTCAGCAAAAAAGCTTTTGCTTTTCCTCAGTCATCTTCACAGTAATGATGATGATCCCCTGTGGCATGAACAAGGCAAATGCAGATGCTGTTTGTTTCCTTATGATTTATGCAGAGAGCTAACAGTACAGTAGGATTACATCTGCTTCCCACTGAAAAAAATAACCTTTTCATTGCTAAAACCATCCCCATTTTGTCTTTTGACTGCATCTGGTCGGTCAGTTTAAAAATTGATCACCTTTAGGAAAGGACTACCTTTCAGGTGAGCCAGTGGGAAAACAAGCTTCTTTTCCTGTGAAGTTGCCTAGAAACTATCATGATCACAGAAACTCCACAATTCCAAAATTTGTTATTATGCCAAATCCGAAGAGAAACTAGTATATTGAATGAAGCTGCTGGAAAAAAAGTTATATATCAAAATTCAGTTCAGTTGCATTGAAAAGCATTTGATTTCTAATTTACTTCTGCATGATAAGAGATAAACTTTTGAAAGGAAGTAATTTCAAAGCAAAAAGTTGAACTATTTTCTGTGGAAATAGAATATTTCTGCATTATCAAAATGCTGGTTCTTTTTAACATGAATTTTGATCAAACAAAAGAGCTACATGCACCACAAGTTATACTAAGTTATATTTTTCAGAAGAAAAATGGGACATTTCTGATCTGTTTAATGTCTGCTGAAGTATTGTACTGTAAGGAAGCTTCTTGATGCCACTTGAACTCCATGGATCACAACACAGAAGATAATAATCCAAAATGCTTAATAGATATTTACACATTTCCTGTGCAATGGAAATAATTTTTCCTTTGCTTTGCGATCTTGAAGATGGAGAGCAGTTACATTCCTATGTGATTTTAACAGATGATTGTTACCATCATCAAAGGTCCTCATTTTTTGGTATAAATGAGCAGGACCTAGGCTTTTGAAAGAATATTTTTTTTTTATTTTGAAATTATTTCAGCTCCTCTTGTGACAGAACTTGTGCTTCAGTGTGCACAAGTGCATACTCATAGGTCTTCTTTATGATTACACGTTTCTTAATGGGTGACTTACATGAAAGAAGGAATAAGCTGATGGAAAAGGACTTTCCATTAGTGAATGTGGAATATTTGAAAATGGATGGTATTTTGCAGGCAAGATTTTTCCATAGTTATGAAAATAAAGTTCTATGTATTTGCTCAGTAAAAGACTGTTATTTCTGTAGGAAAAAATATGTGGATTGAAGAAACATGACAAATTCACATCTATTTAATCAAATTTATTAAATCAAAACAAATTCAGAATGTCTGGCATTTGCCTCTGCTATTTGATAAATGATGTACTCAGAGTCTTCAATTCAAAATTTAGTTTCACGCAGGCACTTACTCCCATTTTCCTTCAGGAAGGGCATAATTTTGAAAAAAATATGTATTTACTCCACTGCTCACCAAAGTAAAAATCACAGTAGGAACAGAGATATTTGGTAGTTGAAGTGAAGGATGAAAAACAGAAATTTTAGAAGGAAGAAAAGAGTATGAAGCGTGTAAAATGAAAAGCTTTTAAAGTCATTGACTGGTTGACAGTCATTCATTTTCAGTCTGTAAAAGCAGACCAAGTCTGGACCAAGTCTGGACCAAGCCATTTGGTGTTCAGTAAACACAGTAATAAGTGAAGATAAAACTACACACCAGATCTCAGCAATCTGGGAAAAACACACTGGGAGTGACTTGTGGGAAAAGGAAGTACAGCAGGAAAAAATGAGTTAGCTCTCCCATATGACTTTGACAGTAGGTAACAACACAGGAGGAAAGTATGGTTGTATGTAGGGAATTGTGAGAGAGAGTTTAGGAAATAAATGGTGGTATATTGCACATTTACACTACTAAGTCAACACTGGCTAAGAGTAAATTAAAAAAATGTATTTTAATCTGATTTTGTAAGTAAATGAGGCTGAGATAATAATGCATGAAGAAATGCCAACCTAATCTCACCTGAGAAGTTTTGAATCCCTTAGATAAATTCACAGGTGTGACAAGGAAGTTAAGGTCTGGGAGATATTCAGTTTCTCTACTAAATAAAAATAAGTGACTATGTGCAGGAAGAAAATAATCTAGCCACAGTGGCACTGCTGAGTGCAATCAGCTCTTACTAGGTACAGGAGAGTCTGAACAAGAGTGCACTTCTCCAACATCCCACCTGATAATCCATCAAGGTAACAGAACACCAAATGGACACTGATGTTCTGGTTGCTCTACTCAGGGACCAAATAGGAGAAAAAAGTCATCATCTGAGTAGCCATAGAGTGACTGTGACAGCGGTGGTGCATGTGACAGTGAGAAGGATGTCATAAAGCTGGACAGTGAGATGTGATTCTCCCAGAAGAACCCTTCTCTTTAGAAAGTCACTATAGACTTACATTTCATGAAGAGAGAAGCAGATTGTCATTAGTAGCTCTCTAGATCTGGATAATGCCTATAAATATATGTACAGGCAAAGCAGCAAGCCCACTTAGGCAGGCTTTTTACAGAATATGAAATAGAGATGAATAAATTTCTTTATCATGTGCAATTTTAACCACTGTCTTCAGAAGTAAAGGCTTATTCCAGCTAAAGCTGTAACTTCCCTTTCATATCCCCATATGGAGGAGTTCCATAGAATCACAGAATCATAGAATGGCTTGGATTGAAAAGGACCACAATGATCATCTAGTTTCAACCCCCCTGCTATGTGCAGGGTTGCCAACCACCAGACCAGGCTGCTCAGAGCCAAATCCAGCCTGGCCTTGAATGCCTCCAGGGATGGGGTGAGCATCCACAGTCTCTCTGGACAACCTGTTCCAGTGCACCACCACCCTCTGAGTGAAAATCTTCCTCCTAATATCTAACCTAAATCTCCCCTATCTTAGTTTAAAATCATTCCTCCTTGTCCCATCACTATCAGTCCATGTAAACAGTCGTCTTTCCTGTTTATGAGCTCCTTTGGAGTACTGGAAGGCCACAACGAGGTCTCCCCAGAGCCTTCTCTTCTCCAAGCTAAACAAGCCCAGTTCCCTCAACTTTTCTTCATAGGAGAGGTACTCCAGTGTGCTTTCAATATGCCTTTGTTCGCATGGCATAAACCCAGGGATCTTGGCCATCAGTCGTTCCCTGGCTTTCCTCCCCACATGGAGCTGCATCCTAAGGAGACTTCCATGTCTGCCTACAAGGAGACAGCAACTTCTTTAGCCTCATGAGATTTACAGAGATATGCTGATAGTCTGAGATACTGATCTTTTAAAAAAGACAAGAATCCTCCGTGATAACTCTCCTCCTTCTGCTCATCTTAATGTCTTACTATAAGCCAAACACTTGTGCACAATTAGACTTCATTTTACATTCAACTCTGATTGCTAATAACATGGTTTGCAAATTTATACTTCTGAAATTGATTCTATTTTTAGCTTCCTAAGATTTCCAAAGTATTGCCAAAACATTAACTTTTGTAAAGATGATATTCAGAGATTCTTACCAGCCACATGTTTTAAAGAGTTCTGGTTGCTCTTTCCTGGACTGTCCTCATAGTGCTCAAACAGTGAAAATGTACTGGGCACCTTTTCTAAAGAACGAGTAGCATCCATTGCAGAACATAACCTATTTAGGATAAAATATAGCCATGTAAATCTCTCGTGGTGTCATGTAGCTTCCAAGGGCCAGTAGCAATGTCCATGCTACATAACTTTCTCTAAGTTTCCTGTTAAGCTAAGGACTGCATGCAAGGAGAAGTTCTGAATTTGAACATTTAGAGCATACTGACAATTCACATAAGAAACACCCTGAGAACAAACACTATCTGTATATCTGTATATAATCTCTGAGAATGAGAGGATTTGAATTTCACAGTAAGACTTCCAAGAGCATCAGATTTTGGGCACAGTAGCACAAGGTTACAGTCAGCACTGAACTGCAGCAGCTGATCTGCAGATATAAGGTAAAACAGTTGCTTGTGGAAAACAAACTAACAAACAAAGCAAAACAAAACAAAAACAAACAAGAAGGAAGATGAATTTCACCTGATTTGCCTACATTTGCTGAGTTCATTAGAAGAAAAAAAAAAATCAAACATATTTTTAACTTTGAGACACAAACAACTGAAGGAGATGAAAGATTATTTTTTCAAAGCAATTGAAATTTACCTTTCTCCTCTTTGTTTTTCACTGAAGAAGTGAAAAATCATTGTAGCACTTAATTATGTATAATTTTCACAAAGCAAAACAAGTATTAAATATATTTTCTTTAGAAAAGCATGCATTGTTATTTAGGTTTTTCATAATATTTTCTGCAAGTCAGGTATTATTAAATAAAATAATAACCAAACTCAAGCACAAAACTGAATTAACATTAAGTTTAGTGTGCAAGTTAACAAATTAACTCTAAGCATGCAGCAAGTCTTTGAAAAAAGCTAAGTGCAGATGTGAAACCAAAATAACATGTTTTGTCATAAAGCAGGAGAGTCCAAATTTATAGTCCTAATCCTGCAAATATATGGGAATTATAAAGGGATGTTTGGCACATTCTCATCACTCCATTTTCCTGGGTTAGTAATTTGACAATAACCTGGAACCCTTGTGTCATTTTTACATCCTAGTCTATCAACCCAGATCAGCATTTGTATCACTGTGATGACTGAGGCAGCTCTGACGATGGTATGTTTGCACCATGCAGTGCCACAGCCTCATGGCAAAGTCAGTGGTGGTTGTCTCTGTAAATGAAGCAGGCAAAGCGAAATTTCCTTTAGTTTTGAGGCTTCTATAGGGGAATCCTGTGGACTGTCTAACTAGTCATAGTTCATCTTGGAAAATGTATTGGGGGAAAATGGACTAAATTGAACATTTGTCTAATGAGGGATAGAGGTCACCAAAATGACTCCCCCAAGGCATATGTCAAATTACACGTAGCTACTGAAACACAGTAGTAAAATATCACATGGTAGTGATGTTAATAAATATAAACATGGTCAAAGTGGTTTCAAGTATATGTGTATATAGCAGTAACTACAAGGAACATGTGCTCAATGCCTGAGATTTAAAATTAATTTAGGAATTTAAAATGGCATTATTTAATTGACGTGTTATAGAACATGTACAAAACACATCAGAACTGGTTAGTTACAGTACTAGCAACAAGTATGAAGTTATTATTTACAAGGTTGATAAAAGTAACTACCAATATTAGCAATATTGTTAGTAAATTAAGCATCCAGCAGCATCCATCTAAGCCTGGTATTCACTCCAGAGCACTTAACCCATACTTCAGATACCTTTTGTTCAATTCTTTAGATGACTAAGGAAAAAAAAAAAGAAATATATTAACAGTTTCAAAACCCTGAGAATATTGAAGAGTCCCCCATCCACCCCACAGTTCTCTACTATCCACAGAGATAAAAACACAGGGTTTTATTGACTAAATGTTGGTTGGGATGCTGCTCATTCACACCCACAGAGAATTTGGTTCCTTAAGAATGTTTCTCCTTCAAAGCCCTCACTCAGCAGGCTATTCAAGTCTATCTGGTTTAAAACTCCTAAGGAGCTAGTATTCAATATTTGGGTATAAAGACCAGGGCACAATCAAATACTTTTCTAAATCAAAGTTTTTGCAGAAGATAATCACTTTTGCATTAATAACACGTAAATACCAATTCTGTCTGAAATTTCCTTCATAACTGCTGTTCACCAGAAGCAGGTTGTGATTTGCACCTGTGGAGTAAGAGTTTTTCCCATACTCCATGAATTGGCACCTAACATTTCCTGTCTCAGAAAGAAAAGTTCCTGTCCTATATCAGTAAAAGAAAGGGATAGGGAATCTTTTATGATCTAGTTAAAACCCTGAATATCATGGGAAAGAGTTATCCTAATCCAGTACTTCACAAATTTTATCAAGAAGATAAAAAACATTTCTCATCCATCCCAAGATAGCCCACCTCTCAAAGGACTCTCTAGGTTCCTAAGCCATTGAGCAGCTCAACAAGAGGAAAGACAAATATTGCTCCACCATTTCTATAACTGTTGGTATTTGGTCTAAGGAGCTTCTATTCCAAAAGCTGTTTTATTTTGTATGAATGATTAGTCTTCAAAAAGTAATTTTAATTTTTCATTTTCTTGCATCCTGTGATAGCTTCTGCAACTACCAAATTACAGGCTAATTCTACAATGGGAGCAGATTCTTGTCACAGAAATCCTATCACCTTCTGATACAGTTCTCAAGAGGAGGAAGTAACGTAGCTGACCTGTGAACAATTCTTGCAACACAAGAACAATCTTGGAAGACACAGGTCATTAATGATTAATTTGCAAGAGTCTCTGAAACCAGTTGGTGGCTGACTGATGACTGCGTCATCAGGTAACTCAAGTCACACAGATTCACGCAGAATGTTTTTCAAATCTTGGAAGGACCACCACAGACATGAATGTCACATTTGCATTTCTAAACCTCATCTGACCAGGAATCTTTCAATAGTAAACATTTATCTCAGTGTCTATAATTTGAATGCATACCTACTTTCTGTGTCTCCCCATATAGATAAACAAACAAAAACCACCAAAAGAACCATTTTGCTTTCACTTTGGTTAATTTTCAGTTATGCTTTCTTTTTCCACCTTTCTTTCCAACAGTGAAGTAACTCTTACTGTGACATTTATTGTTCCTCACTGGTAAACTCTAGATAAATTATTGAGATGTCTCAGTTTTCTCTTCACAAAACAAAATAGAACTATTTTAATGCTGTAAGGCATATTTTCCTACTATGCATCATCTTTGCAATTCTCTATTAACATGACAAAAGCAGCTGATCTGGCATTTCAAGGATGGAATAACTGAGCTTGCAGGATTTAGAGATCTTTAAAGAATGAAACATAAATATCTTTTTCTCAGCTCAGGCACTGCGTAAATTATAAGTTCTTTCCTAACTAGTCTAATAAAAACTACATGAATGCCATTTGTACTTACATTTAGGAAAACAAATCCATTGAGTTCTTCCATTTCCTTTACTGTAGTCTCCAAAGTTTCCTTTGCTGAATCAACAGTTTGCTGGAAGTTAACCATCTGTTCATAAAGGTACTCCATTTTCATCTTCTTCACTTCTTCAAAGTTTTCTGATTTTTCATCATATTGTGTTACCATTTTCTTAAGCATCTCTTCATTCTGCTTTTCCAATAACTCTGCATTTTTCTTACAGTTTTCCTAGAAAATAAAAACAGATATAAATCGATCTGCAGACAGAAATTACAATAGTTAATGAATACACAGAATTTCTCAATGCCCATACATGATTCATCCACCAGATTCCTGGCATCCTGACAGTAAGAGAACTTTATTTCTGTAAGCAAGCTCATCTGGGACAAATAATTCTGGAGAAATACATTTAAAATAATGGCAGATATATATTTTAAAATGTGAATGTTAAAATTAAACTTCTATATTCAAGCATAGAGAGGAAGTCTGATTGCAAAATAGCTAAAAATTCATTCTTTCAACTGAAGTTAATACAGTCCTCAAGACTTAAGAATGTATAGCCATTGGGCAGTGTATTTAGATGTTTAACGCAGGTCTCTAAACACAGACAGAGAGTGAACTTTTTATAAGCATAATCAAAATCAAGGGAGCTTTTTCCTCCTGTGCTTGCTAGTCACATATTACGCTTTGCAATGATGTGCAAAAAAGAAATCTTTTTGTCCCCTTAACGCAACTCCTTCCAGCAAAAGTCATTTTGAGGACTAGAGAAATAGCCTATTGTAGAATAAAAAATGACACTATGAAAAAGTCAAATGTAATTTAGAAGCAGTACTGTAGAGGGAAAGAAAATCAATGTGAAAAAACACTGGACTTACCTCCACAGAGTTAAATAGGGATTCAATATCACTCACAAACTCTTCAATCTTCATTGATTTTTTTTCCAGTGCAATTAGCAATTCACCTAATTGATCCTGAAATTCAAAAAGTATTGTTAACTGTGTTGTTTTATAAAGTTTTCACACACAACATATTATGTTGAAATGGATATTTTTCTTTTCCATAAGCTGCAATTAGAGCAATTGCTAAATTAAGTTCAGGCATCTCCCTGGATGCAAAGGCAAGCACAGAAATAGCAACTGGAACATCTACAAAACTGTTTCCAATCCAAAAAAAGTTATCTCAGTTCAACAAGGTGCTGAGTCTCTCTACAAGTTGTCAAACACTATGAATTCCATTGTAGCTTTGTTAGAGGATACGTAGAGCCTCATGAGTATCCTCAAGAGGAAAAAAGCCCAGAAGAAGGAGATTATGACAGGAAATTAGGAGGCTAACAGATTATGAAGCACTATGATTTTGTTTTTTAATTAGAGTTTTAAGGATATTTCCTTGTAAACCAGAATCCATCAAAATTGCTGTTTGAATTATATGTGCAAACAAAAGCAGTCTAAGGGACAACAGGCACCAGAAACAACTCAGAACTTTTTCTTGATGCTTCTTGACCATTCCTAAAAGAAACTAGCTGTCTGCTCAAGTAAAATTTATAATTTGTAAGAATATTTAGTTGTAGATAACTGGCATAAATCTGAAAGGAAGGTCAACAGGTCAACTCCTTTGGTAACAGCTTCCTATTACGGCAAACTTCTACAGTCACGTCTGTTCAAAAACTAGCATATGACTTTCCATTAATTATAAGTGTCACATTGAATTGTAAAGCTGAAAGCTGACTTTATAAATATTAAAAGCCAATCACCAGTATTCAGAGGAAAAGTTCTGTTTGTCAAGATAACCTGCAAAATCTAACAGGTGCCATCCACAGCTCATTTTTTTAAATTGTGATGCTATATCCCTACAATAAAGTTCAGGCAACAAGCATTTTGCTATCTTAATATTTTCTCAGCGATTATACGGAGGCAACAAGAAACATACAAATATCATCTCAAAGTAACTTGAGCCTTGAGTGCTAGAATCATGTGAAGCCAAGCCTGTGCTGAGGCCAGAATTAATCCTGGCTTCATGTCTGCGTTCCACAGCCAGGGAGTGATATCATGGGACATTTATTTGTGGCTTAATTTGACTTGCTGCAATGCAAGTACGTATGAGAGATGGTTGAGGTCTATGACTTTGCTAGTGACTTACTGGTAACTAATTATCACTTCTATGTCAAGCATGGATGGCCATATATAGAAACTAACTCTGCTGCCATACAACTGCACACCATGAAGATAGTTTGCAAATATTGATATTTGAACTGGCACATTCCTCCTCTACTTTAAATTTCACTTTCTTATATATGATCCATCATAACAATAACATAATAACAGAAATGTGAACAGTTTTGGAATGTTAATGAAACTGTACTAAATCTGTATTACGGACAACTGATCATGAGCCAGAAAAGAGACCTCCCCTTTCAGAAGTGAGATTAAACAGCTGGTAAACAAGAATATCTTTGTAATTGTACATTAAAAAAATCTGATATGGGAAAAGTGAAACATCACACGCTTACGGTTTTCACAAATAGAACTGTAATTAAGTGAAGAATGAGCTTCCACAGAAATGAAAGCATTTTCACCATTTTTGAGATCAAAGTTGTGCCCTACTAAAATGGGATACGTTTCTATCAGTTTTTTAGAGTAATACAGCTTGAAACTAGTAGAAAGAACCAAGAGTTGTAAAACTCTTACCTGCAGCACAGCTAAAATACTATTAGGGTAGGCAAACATGAACAGAAAGAACAGGAAATGTGGACGAGATTTCAAAAAAATATGTATTGTAAATTCTGTAATTCGTCTAATATCTCCAAGCAACCAATACGCATAACTGGACTGGGGTATGTTTTGTGATGATAATGGCCCCTGCATATTGAGGTTTCTGTAACTCGTTGAATGAAATAAGCTGCTCTTACAAAAATTCTCTTCAGTGAAACACCTTCCCAATTCTTACTCCACACATACAAAACAGACAAACATGCACAGATAAGATGACTAGAAGATGAAAGGTCTGGTAACAGCTACATATAAGCATAGCCATTCAAACTTCTGAATAAAAAAGAATATCAGCTTAGCAAGCTTAGGACTCTACAGGACACCTTAATGATATTTCCCCTTCAAGATTTCTCTCATGTGTTTAGGAATAGCTTTATTTTATAGATATTATGATAGCCTTTTAACTGCTTTCTGAAGACTTTCCACTGACTACATGGGAAGCATAGAGAAATTAGACTCAGCATTTCCTTCCCCATCCAAATAAATTCTTACCTTCATCTTGGTTGCAGCATCATCTAGGGTGGTGACTTCATGGTCCTTGTGTTCCCCGAAAAGCTTGTCAATAGCAGATATTGGACATTTGCAGTTATAACAGTATGTATCTATCTGTGCTTTCTTCAATTCTCTTTGTGGACTCTCAATTTCAGGAATGTTTGCTGCTGATTTTTCAGGATACATCACCACAAATCCTGAATCTTCAAGTTCAACAGGTGTTTTTTGCTCTTGCTCATTAAAAAATTCATAACTATCCCCAATATGCTCAAAAGAGTCCCTGTCTTCAAATAATAGCTCCTCATGTGTGAGTTCAGATGATATTTCATCTTGCAAAAGTTCTTCTTGTGTAATCACATCATAGTCCATTGACGCAGCAAAATCTTCATAAACACGAGGGTGCTGCTCTTCCCTTTGAAAGTCTGGCTTTTCCCTTTGCTGAATTGTAGGAACATGAGAAAGAATTTCCTGGGTATACTGATCATCTTCACTATCTTCAACAGGAGTTCTAGTATATGGAACATATCTTTCCACTTGAGGAACTGCTGTTATTTCATGGTGTTCTTCCTGCTTATTGATAAATTCTTGATGTGCAGCTCCTGGAGAATCGACTATTTGACTATACTCTTGTTGACTTGTTTGCTCTGGTAACTCCTCAGTTGTTTCCACAGGAACATTTTCTTCTCTTTGTTCAGTGACATCACTTCTTGCACCTGAAACAATCACTCTTCCTCCAAAAGGAATGGCATGCATTGGTTTGCAAATTGTTGCTTTAATGTCACTGTGGACTTTCTCCACAACATCTCTCTCTGGCAGAATCTCAGTTCTAACACTTCTTAAAACATCATCAGACCTCTGCTTGTATTTCTCCTCTGAACTCGGAACTGAAATTCCTCCACTAAAAGATTCATCTTCTTGCACCTGATCCTCCTGAAGCTCTAAGACTTTACCTGGAATTTCATCTTTAAGAATGTATTTTTCAAAATAAATTCCTGTTCCATCATCTGTGTCTGAATTTCTGCTTGGAAAAGATGCATTAGAGTTACCACTTTCTTCATCAGAAGGAGTCTCACCCTTTGTCTTTTCTCCTACTGCTTCTGCATACAGATCCTTGTATAAAAATGATAGAGCAGGTGGCTCTTCTAGAAGCTCTGGATTAACAGCAGCAACAGTGGTAGGAAATAACAGAGATCGTTCTAGCACTCCTTCTTCTGAATCAAATAGTGGGGTCCCTGGTGACTTCTGTTCATCTTCTACACTTGTAGCTTTTTTACTGCTAATATCAATTAATTTCTGCAGAGGAAAAGGTTCTGGAGTACCCACATAAGACTGCATTTTGCTTTCTCCTTTCACAGTTCCATAAAATACTTCATCCAAATCCTCAAGTAAGGCAAATTCCTCTTCCAAATTTTCTTCCTCAGCAGTTTTTTTGGAAGATGTGGCTTGTTCCGCAGGTTCATTAAGGTCTTCTTTCACAGGGCGTAATGAGCTTGGTCTTTCAAAATATGGCTTAATTGGGGATTTGTCATCAATCAAGGTATATTTTTCAAAATAATCAATTTCAGATATACCATTGTCAGGATCCAAGACTGCATGATTTCTGTTTTCCGACAATACTGGATTTTCTTCTTGTATTTCTCCAGTTTCCCCATCATCATCAGTTTTGACCAATTCTTTTACTTTGTGGCTTTCAGACACTCCCAACAATGAGATACCAGAAATTTCTGTTGTTCCAGAAACTGAAGCTTCTTGTCTCTCATGAGCTATTTTTTTCTTAAATGAAGGATTTGTTTCCAAGTATTCTAGTTTATCTGGCATATGTTTACTTTCTTCTTGATCAATGGAAGAAATATGTGTAGGAGCATGAATATTGAGTATTTCATAACCTTCTGAAATTATATTAAATAGATCTTTTTGTTCAATAGGTTCTGGAGCATGCTGACTGTCTTCTGCAGTGCTCATGTGTTTCATTTCTTCTTCTTCTTGTCTCAGGTAATGCTCAGGCACATTAGACATTTTGTCTGCCTTCAGATGTTGTGCTGCTTTCATTTTTGTAGGGTTTCCAAATCTAGTTTCACCCTCTGAACCTTTGTCTGGACCTGGATTATCTGCTCCTGGAGATGGTAAATCATGTCTTCCTGTTCTGTGACCAGTTTCTGAGGACAGTCCATAGGAAATTTCAGTTTCAGAATCAGAAACTCTAAATGCATTACCGTTATTGTCTGTAGTGCCATGAACTGTAACTTCTGTGAAATTTCCAGCTGGGAATTGCTTTGATCCAAAATCTGAAGCTCTGTTTCGAGAAAGCTTGTCTACTCCTTTAGCTTTTATAGGATTAATTGAATGAGCTTTCACTTCTTCCACCCAGCTGGGTAGCCCAGGAGATGGAATATCTGGATTCTGCTTTTCATTAGAACTGGGGAAAGTAGACTTCAACTCCATTGAATAAAATGTACCCTGTTCACAAGAATAATGCTGAGTTTTGTGTGCCACAGTGTCATAAACAAGATCTGAGGAAACAGATCTCAGTTGCTGTAAGGATGAATGCTTCTGCCCTGTGAAATGTGGCTGCATTTCATGTCTATCTTCTTCTTTAGTGAAACTACGTGAAACTCTATTTGTTTGGTTTTCAGGTATGCCTACTATGTTAGCTAGAGATGATGGAACATTTTGTTTTTCTTCATCATCAGTGAAGGCCACAGATACTGTTTTTTCAGACGGAGCATGAAAAGGTACAAATGTATCTGATGACACTGATTGCTGGTCTGCTACAGCAGTTGCCTTTAACTCTGTGCTCACCAGCTGTGGCACCTTTTGTGTATCTGGCTGTACTTCTTGTTTATCCCACTTGGCAGATAATTTGGGGGAACTTAGCTGCTCTAATGACAAACATTCTGTGAGATCTTGTTCATCTTGTTCTTTTGTGTGCAATGCAGTCTTATTCTCAAACTCTTCTGTCTTCAGGCTTGCTGGTTTAGGTGAATATAACTGATTTTTTTGCAATTTTGCTTCATCATGTGATGGAATTACATATTTACACTCTGATTGTGCAGATTGGGGAATAACTAGCTGCATGCTTTGCTTTTGTTGTTCAGCAAGGGAGTACTTGGCAACTAAATTCTCAGAGGCAGGTTTTGAATGAGGTGGAATTTCTTGCTGATGTGTTTCATCAACTGAATAAAATGGAGCTGAAGATTCAGTCCCTAGTTTTGAAGGTGCACTTAAATACTCCTGACTTTCTAGAGTTTCTGTTTTATCTATATAATATGACGTATTTAAATGTTCAGATTCTAATTGTGAAGTTGTGTGGAAGTATTGTGGAGTCTGTTCTCTCTCTGTTTCAGGTAAAATTACATGTTCAGCCTCCGACTGTGCAGCTACAGGCAAATTTAGATGAAATCTTGTATTCTCTGCTTCTTTTCTTGTAAAGAAGCCTGACACAGGCTGTGCTGTTTCTGACGGCTCTGTTTTACACTGGCTGTAAGACAAATCTAAATGCTCAGAGGGCAGGCCTCCAGGTACAGGTGAAGACTTTGGATTTCTTTCCATTTTTGTTTCAGAATAGGAGACACCCAATGGTACAGACACTGATTTTTCAGGAAGAGATGAACAGGGCTGAGCTGTTTGGCTTGTTGCTTCCTTATTGGAACAAGATAAATCTTGTTCAATTTCCAATGGAGTAGTTTGAGGTAGAATAATCCCAGTGTTCCTCGTCTCTGAATGTCCTGCTCTCAATACAGCTATTTTGTGCTTTTCCATTTTTTCAGTAGAATTTAGTATACCTGATTGTTCAGACTTCAGTTCTGCAGTTTGCTGTTCCTCCGTCCTGGCAGAGGTGTCAGATACAGAAAGTGTTTCTTGCTGCTCTGCTTCAACAGCAGAGGGCGGCAGATTAAAACACTGCAGTTCAGGATGGGTCCCATTCCTCTGCTCTGTTTCACCTGCAAAGTGTGATGTCTCTGAATGTTCCAGATGGGCAGTCTGTGTCTGCTCTGCTTTGCTATAAGTGGACAACAAACCCAGTGGTTTCACTCCACGAGTTTCTGCTTTGTCAAGAGAATATGAAAAATATGGATATTTTACTTGTTCTGTTTGCAGTTGGTCTGCTTTTCCCATTGAATATGAGAAATCAGAAGACATAAACACTTCTTGTGCAGTTTCCTGTTTTTCTGCTTTATCAAGTAAATGTGATAAATATGGTTGTGTTAAGTCTAACTGTGAAGATGGCTTCTGGTTTTCTTCACCAAGTGAATGCAAAAAGGAAAGCTGAGGCAACCCCTTTTCCTCCAGCTTTCCAAAAGACTTCAAAAATGCTGGCTTTTGCAGTACTATCTGGGCAGATTGTGAGTGCTCTGGTTTATCAGTTGGATAGGATAAATCCATTTCTTCCATCTCTGGTTGTACAATTTTGTGGTGCTCCTGATGGCAAGTAGAATACGATGAATCTTTGTTGTCTGATTTCTGATGTGCAGTTTTCTCTTCCACTGCTCTTACAGAATACGATAGCTGTGGATGTTGCAACTCTGACATCACCATTTCTTGTTCTTTTCTGTCGGAAGAATACAATGAAGCTGTATGTTCCAGTTCACCTTGCACAGTTTGTATTTCATCTGTTTTACCGGAGTCATATATAAAATCTTGTTTTCCTATGTCCTGCACTGAATGTGCCATTCTTTGTTGATCTGTTGTTCCAGTGTGAGGAGGTGCTACAGGCTGCTCTGATTTCCAGTGTGCAACCTGTGGATGCTCTACTTCGCCAATGGCATATGACAAATCTGAATGTTCAACCTCTGGTTGTGCTGTTCCTTGCCAGTGTGTTTCGCCCGGGAAACGTAGCAGCTCCTGATGTACTCCTTCCACGTGAACAGTTTGTAGTTGCTCTTTCTTTCCTGAGTAAGATGATAAATCTAGTTGTCCCGACTCAGGTTGTGTGGTTTCTTGCTGCTGTGTTTTATCAGTAGAATCTAATAAACCTGACTGTTCTAACTCTTGACTTGGCATGTCTTGTTTCTCTTTCTCGTTTTCTCTTTTTTCACCTGAGAAATACAAGGTTTCCAGGAACTCTCCTTCCATTGAAGTGCTTTCTGGTTGCTCCACTGTGCCATGAGCACTTGACAGTGTTGGCTGTTCTAATTTCAATTTTGCCATTTCCTCTGTGTGTAATGCATAGCTTTCTCTCTCCTGTTTAAAATCCATATGTGCACTCTGTTTTTCTTCACTGGTGGAAGAGAACGAGTCAAGGTGTGGTACCTTGGCCACGGCATTTGAGACGTTTAGATGATCAGGCTCTGGTGAATCCCATGATTGCTTTGTTTTGACGAAAGAATGCAATAAATCAAGTTCTTTCAACTCCGATTTTGTTGTTTCATGAGCTTCTGCTGGGCTAACAAAGAATGACAAATCTGTGCACTCTGATTCCACCTGCGAATCTTGCAGTCTATCTGCTTTCCAAACAGAGCACTGAAACTCATAGGGTTCTGCCTGCATTCTTGCATTTTCCCTTTGCTCTTTTCTGAGAGATGATGAAAAATCACTTGGCTCTTCCAGCCCTGGTTGGATCTCTTTTTGTTTCTGTAGTGCACGAGTGGAATGTGATAAATCCAGATACTCCAAATCCAGTTCATCTATTTGAGTCTGCTGTGTTTCACCAACTGAGCATGATAAATCCATTATTTCTGCCTCTGGTTGTATGAATTCATGCTCTTCTAATCTGCCAGCAGATAAAGCGGAATGGATTGATTCCTCATGTGCAATTTCTTGTTCTATTTCACTAACAGAATAAGATAACTGTGAACATCCCATTTCTGGTTGTGCTTCTTCTTTGTTGAAAGAATGTAAGAAGCCTGACTGCTCCTTTTGAGCATATTGTGCTTGCTCTGTTTTGCCAGGCCAAGTTGCTAGATCTGGTTTTCCTAACTCCAGCTGTGTATTTTTTTGTGGCTGTGTTCCATGAATGGAATATGATAAATCTGAATGCTTCAGTGCTGGTTTTGCCATTCCTCTTTGCTCTTCTTTTCCACTATGAGACAATATATCTGGAACTCCTGGTTTCTCATCTGTTGGTTGTGGATGCTCTGCTCTGCTGGCAGACTGGTTCTCATCAGGGCATTCCAAGGTATGCATCATCCCTTGCTGTCCCACTTTGTCAGCAGGAGATGCCAAATATTCATTGCCCAGCTCCAGCTTAGCAAGTGGGCCTATCTCTGTTTTGCCATGGGCATCCAACACATTAAGTTGTGTTCTTTCCTGTAGTTTGTTGAAGGAACAGACTAGACCGGGATGTTCAGGCTTCAGCTCTTCACTTTGCAGTTTTCCTACTTGGAAAACAGGATAAGGCAGGTCAGGATATCTCTGCTCTCGTTCTGCTATTTCTTCTAGTTCTGCTGTACCCACAGAATGGGCCAAATTAGAACTTTTCACTTCTGGCTGAGTGATTTTCTGTTCTGCTTTTTCAAAGGGGTAAGTTAAATCCATTTGCTCTGATTCTAGTTGTGCTCTTTGTTGCACTTTTGCTTTTTCCAGAGGATATATCACATCAGCATGTTCTGTCTCTGTCAAAGCCATTTTCTCATCTGGCCTAACAGTGGAAAATGATAAAGCTTGTTTCTCAAAGCAGTCTTCAGCATATTTTAACTGCTCTGTTTTGCCAGAAGAATTTTCTTGCTCTACCTGCTCTTCTGGTGTATGCTGCTGCTTTTCTCTGTCAACAGAAATTTTTCTGTGTTTCTGATCCAACAGTGCTGCTTCTTGTTTGTTTGTTTCACTGGTGGAATGTGACAAGTCAGAGTGCCTTGCTTCTGATTGTGTGATTTCTGGCTCCTCTGCTTTTCCAGAGGAATATGTCAAATCTGGATATCTTGAGTCTGTTTGTTCAGATTCTGGTAAATCTCCTTTCCTGGTCACCCTAGGAAAATCTTCATGCTTTGAGTCAAACTCTTGAGTTGCTTGTTCTTTAAAATTACTGAAGGAAAACAATGTATCCGGATATTTTGAAACCAATGTTTCTTGCTGGCTTTTTTGGCCATGAGGACGTGATACATTTGGGTAATCAGATTCCACCTCCACAGTTCGATCTTGTGCTCTGCCCAAGGTTTCTGGTGAATCTAAATATTCTGATTCTTGTTGCATTTCTTCCATGGAGTAAGACTTCTCTGGATACTCTGGATACTCTGACCCCTGTATGGTATCACCTGGTTTCACTTCACCAGTCTTGCATGAAAGATCTGGATGTTCTATCACTGATGGTGTTTCTTGTTCCTTCAAACCGAATGGCAAGATTGGATGTCTAAACTTTTCTTGTTCAGTTCCGTGAGAGGAATATGACAAATCTGGGTATTCTGAACCCAATTCCATTTCCAGTGGTGCTTCTTTACCACTAGAAAAGGGTACAGATACTTGCTCCTGCTCTGGATGCATTATTTCATCTTGTTTTGTTTTTCCAGTGAAACATGAAATAAATGGTTGCTTTGTTTTCTGTTGCATCACTTCCTCTTGCATGTCTATACTTGCGCAAAATGTGTGTTCTGGATATGCTTGTTCTATTTTCTTTTCTTCTTGCATTAGTTCACTGAAAGAATATGGCACAGGTGGATGCTCTAACTCTGGTTCAGTTATTTCTTGCTGTGCCAAATTAATTTGGTCAATGTCCTGTGTTTCTACTTTCCCCCAGATTTCTGGCAAATCTGAATAATCCAGTTCCTCTTGTGTAGCTTTTGGTTGAATTTCTACTAGTTCTTCCAGCCCTCTTTGAACTCTATTTTCTTGTTCCATTTTTCCAGTGTAATATGATATATCTGACTGCAGCAAATCCAATGGTGTGGTTTCCTCTTGCTGACTATCAGGAATGGAATAAGTAGGAATTAAATGTTCCTGCTCCAGCGGAACCATTTCCCTTTTTGTTGGTCTGTCAATTGAATGTGAAAAGTTCAAAGATCCTGACTTCATTTGTTCTTGCACTAATGAGAGATCCCTATTTTCTGAAGCTGGTTGTATGATTTCACTTTGTTGTGCTTCACTAAGGAAACATGACCACTCTGGACTTCCTACATCTTTTTGTACAGCTTCTTGTGCTGCTTCTCCATGGAAATGTGGAAAATCTGCATGTTCCACCTTTGGTTGAAATATCTCCTGATCTGTTTTTCCTGTAGAAAATGATTTATCTGACTCTTCTTTATGTTGCTGCTCTTTTGTAGCAGAATATGGCAAAACTGGACACTCCGAATGCAGTTGATCAGTTTCTCCTTGCACTGACTTTCCAAGGAAGTAAAGCTTATCTTCAGGTTGTAAACCCTTCTCTACAGGTTGTGGCTGTTCCCCTCTGTTACCAAAATATGACAAAAGAGGTTTGTCAATGTGTACTTCTGCCAAATCTTGATGCTTTGTTTCATCCTGTGGATATGGTAAATCTGAATGTCTTGTTTCCTTATTCCCCATTTGCTGCATCCTATCTCTTCCACTTAAATCATATATACCTGGATGTACTAATTCTAGTTTCGTAGCGTCTTCTTTCTCAACTTCTTCCATCAAATAGGGTATGTCTGAAGGTTCCAACTCAAGCTGTGCTGTTCTTTCTTGCTCTGCTTCTTCAGGGGAGTAAGACTTCGGCTGTTCCAGTTCAAAGGGAATAGTTTTTTGCCCTTCTGTTTCTTCCTTGGAAAATGAAAAGTCCTGATGTTCTGTCTCTAGCTGTGCACTCTCTGATTCCTCTCTTTCTTCCTCTGGAAAAGAAAAGTCTGCCTGTTCCAGCTGTGCACTCTCTGTTTCCACTACTTCTTCCCTAGAATAAGAGAAATCCGGACGCTCTGTCTCCATCTGTGTACTCTCCAATTCCTGCATATCTTCCTTGGAAAAATCAAATTCTGGATGCGTGGCCTCCAGTGGTGTACTTTCCAATTCCTTTTTTTCTTCCCTGGGAAGTGAAAAGTCTGGCTGCTCCATCTTCATGTGTGCATCCTCTGATTCCACCACTTCTTTCCTGGAATAGGAGAAATCTGGATGCTCTATCTTAGACTGTGCACTCTCTGAATGCTCTACTTCTTTCCTAGAAAAGGAAAAGTCTGGCTGCTCCATCTCTAACTGTGTACTCTCTGATTCAATCATGTCTTCCCTGGAATATGAGAAATCTGGATACTCTGTCTCCTGGTGTGGACTCTCTGATTTATCTATGTCTTTCTTGGAAAAAAGGAATTCTGGATGTTCTGACTCCAGCTGTGTACTCTCTGATTCCTCCACTTTTTCCCTGGAAAATGAAAAATCTGGCTGCTCTGTCTCCCCCTGTGAACTCTTTGATTTATCTGATTCTTCTCTGGAATATGAGGAATGTGGATTGTCTGTCTTTAGCTGTGCACTCTCCAATTCCTCTGTTACTTCCTTGGAAAAAGAGAAATCTGGATGCTCTGTCCCTGTTTGTGGTCTCTCTGATTCCCGACTTTGTCCACTGGAGTATGAAAAGTCTGGATATTCCATCTCCATTTGTGCACTCTCTGCTTGATTGTTTTTATCAACAGAAAAGACAGGGTGATCTAAACCTTTTGCTTTATATACAACAGGTCTTTTCTGAGTTTCTTGTGTTTCTGTGCAAACAGGATATGAAATGCCAAAATACTTAGAATCCATCTTTTCAGGTGTATGTGAATTTAGTTTGATTACTTGCTGCTCTGCTTCTTGAGCAAAGAATAAGTCTTGTTCTGACTCTGTTTGTTTCTCTAAGTAAATATTTTGCATTTCTGGTAGTGGGGTCCTTTGACTCTCTTTTTTTTTAACAGAACACAATAGACCAGAATGTTCAGTTTCTGCCTGTGCAGTTGCTGATGAGTGATACTCAGTTTCTTGCTTCTCTATTACATCTAGAGAATGTGGTAAAAGCACATGTTCAGACTCTGATTGTGCAGTTTCTGATGACTGAGTCATAATATGTTCCTGTCTTGTTTCAGACGGAGTGGCATAACTGGGTTTAGCTAACGGAGCATTAGGTAAGTAAGATTCAGCTGCTGACTTCTGTACTTCCTTTTCAAGATGTTCCAGTGTGGATTCCGCAGGTTGGGTACTTTGTCTATCTAATTTGTTAACAGCATCTGCTGAAACAGACGGTAGTGTTGAACTGGGCTGAATCTCTAGCTCCTTTGGTTCATCTAGAAGATCTGATGCTGTCAGCAGTGATTGATCTGGTTTCTTATTTGCAGTTTCATTTGAAGGAAGTGACACTTGTTCGTCTGATTTATCATCAGACTCTAGTGCAGTAGTTGTTAACTGTTCTGTTATTGCCCTGCTAGCTGCAGGTGAATATGAGTAACTTTGCTGCTTCCTTGCTACTTTGGGAGGGCTGAAGTTTTGTGACTGCCTTGATTCCTGATTCAGATTCTCCAGTTGAGACCACCCGTCTTTTCTTTCTTTGTGTTGAAAAGTTGTTTCTTCACCAGACTTTGAATACTTGCTTGGTTTATCTTTTGTTTTTACAGGTTTAATATTTTGAAATGAAACATCTTTACTAGTAAACTGTTTTTCAAGAGGTGTTACTGAAGAATAGCTTTGATTTGAACGTGCTGTGGATTGCTGCCTTTGATTCCTTCTTCTTTCTGATGATGTTTCAAGACTTCTACTTGTTCTCTGGAAAGATTTTTTATGCGTTGCTTCTGAAATAAACCTATGCGATCTTTCTTTTACTGATGCTTCAAGGAAGCATTCAGATTCTCCTGGAACAGAGCTCTTTCTTTGGATTCTACTTTTTTCTAGTGTTTCAGGGAGTGGCCCAGTCCCTCCAAAAATTGAATTGAACAGCTGGATTCTAGATTTTACTGGTCCTCCAAGGATCGGCCCTACTTTCCTCAGCCTGCTTTCTCTAAATATTGATCTTATTGGAACACGTTTTACTGGTTGTTCTGCAATATTCTCCAAATCTTCTTCGTCCTCCAACATTTCTTCATCTGTGTCGTGTGCTTCCATCAGTTCAACATTTAACACTGAGTCCTGCACATCTCCTAGAACAGTTCTTGGTTCTTGTCTCTGCATTCCAGAAGAATCGCGTTTCTTATTGCCCTGACCTCCTCTCACATGTGTGGGCAATGGCATTCTATTTGAAGGTTTACGCTTCCTTTTCCGAACAATTTTACCTTCATCCATAATAAAGATAACTTTTCCTGGAGGAGAACCTACTGGTGAACTTTCCATACTGTAAAGATCAGAAGTTGTACTGGTTTCTGAAGTCCAGGGAGTAGAACATCTGCTTGAGCTGGTTTCCCACGTTATCCCACTATCTTCACTTTGAACTGTTACCATCGAAAAGGAGGGATTAGTCATGATGTACTGCAGCTTGGGTTTCACATCTTCACTTTGGATAAGATCTTTCAGGCTGAAAAAAAAAAAAAAAAAAAAAAAGCACCATAAAATAATATAACATCAAATTATTGCAGTGAAGTCCAATGCATTAAACCAATGTTTTTCAAACTTATAAAAATACTTCTTTTGCATAGATTTTGGAACACAAGCAGAAGAAAAGTCATAAAGTCATATTTCATCTGAGAAATATATTTTATATAAATATAGGCTTTGTGTTGCAAGGTTAGTTCAGTGAAGGGGAGGTGTTGGAATGCTCATGACAATTCAGGAAAAACTGCATTTCATCTGACCTTGTTTGTGAGTGTGAGATCAAATGGATTTTGAACCAGTACCTGATTAACTCATACTATAATTTAAACACTGCACTAAACATGCATAAGATACTGTCAGTGTTTTATAGCACCTACACTTTCTTTTCCTAATTGTAAAATTATTATACAGTCTGCATGGTAGTAGAGAATAGTTTGTTGCTGTCTTCTCCTGTTTCATTGTCTAGGCAGTATACATAGTTAATAATGTAATTTAGAATACATTCAACAATGTAAACCTTCCAGGCTATCCCTGAATGAAATAACAGTGTTTTATAATAATAACTTGAAACCTTATGATATGCAATCAATGCAATGTAACATCCTGCAATTGAATCTAGTCTCATTAAAAAAAAAAAATTTGAAAAAATTAAAAAATGTAGAAATGCGTTCTTGGAAGCTTTGAAAAAAAAACAAAACCCAACAAACTTAGAAATAAGAATGTAAAGAATTGTGAAAGAAAGAAAAACACTAAAGCACTAAAACATAGTGCTATTAAGAAAAAAACTAACTAGGGCTGCAATAGTTACTTCAAGGAAGCACATGAACAGGGATTATTGTTATCAACCCCAGTATTCCTTGTGTAGATGTTAGTTAATTAAGGAGAACTCTGTTAGTAGCTGATTGAAAGAAATATAGAGTTCTTAGCTGGCAGAGGCTTCAGCAGAGCTGATGAAGAAGTGGAGAAGGGTGCAAACCTATGGCTAGGTTTTGATAAACAGAGGATAAGGCCACTTTCTACGTGATCTGGATAAAACACTTCAGCAAAGGTGAAGAAGGCAGAACCCACGTGACACCAGAAGCTGTGATCCAGCATTACAAGTGTGCCGAAGGCCAAGAGAATATTGGTGAGGAGCATCCGGTATTAGTCATATTCTCTCCATCAGCAAACCATCAAGAATTTGGAAAGGTCTCTCAGCAAAACTGCTCAGTACCTCAGTAGGGGGAAAAAAAGAAAAGATTCTAGTCTGCTAATGCTTTTAGCTCTGCTGGCATTACCTTTACCTAACTGTGGGAATATGCTTGCAGATCTGACAGTATGATAAATAATCATTGCTTAGCCAAAAAAACCCAAACCCAACACCTAGGTCCCAAACAAAACCAAAGAAAAAACACATCAAAACTCAAATATAAATGCAGCATGTACAGCTGTTTACCTGCCTAGGTATGGTATTCTCTAGTAAGGTTGGCTTCATAAGGTAATATCTATAGATCAGAGGGAAAAATGAAGCAAAAAAAATGGGTATCAATTTTGCTGCTAGCTTTTCCTTTGCCACATTCATGGTTTAGCATCAGTTGACTTGGGCTTAGCAAAGATGAGAACAACAACAACAGCAAATCAATATTATTAAAACTAAGGAAGAATTAATGTCTTATCTGAGTTCACAGTAACAGAAGTCACTGTCATCCAGTAACAAATTCTCTTCTAGTTTTGTGTACACCTTGTATGCTGCACAGTAGAAGCTTTCTAGTTGGAGGAATTGTCTGCCATTGCAAAAAATATGCTCCAAATATTTCAGGTGCATAAATAAAGATATGAAAGTGCTGGCGTCTAAGGACAAAAGCCATTGCTGCTTTATTTCAGATGGACATTTCACACCCCATCCCTTTGTCATGTTTATCTGTTATTGGACATTGGCTCAAACCTTTTACAGTTTTCAAAGACACCGATAATCTGTTTTGTTATTCCTGTCATAAAAGCCCAAAACCCAGATTTTTCTTCCCAATTCTTCCTTCTCATAGTCTTTCGCCTCTTGAAAGGCTGCATCTGGTGGGATTTCAGATTTCTAGTCCAGCATGGAAGGCTGGGCACACGTCCCCTTGTATATTACTTTGGGAAGAGTTTTCACCTCCCGGTCTGCCAGAGCAGGATGATTCAGACACTGAAGTCTGCCCATCTGTGCTACACCACTGCCCTTACAGAGGAACATTTAGAAGCACCTGCTCTCTAAAATCATCCAGAGCCTCTCTTCATCCTCTTCACATCAGACCTCGTCAATTCTGGTGTGATTCAAATTTGTTGTTGTGCTGCATGACATCTTGCAAGCTGGAAACAACCTCAATGAAACAACTGTGACATCAAGATGTGGCAGTGACCTGCACGGATAAGACATCTCATTTCCTGAAGACTGCTACCAGGATCAGACACAGTGCATTGACCAAATTGCCATTCCAGATGAAAGAAGTACGTCATTTTTCTGTGATTTTGTTCCATTTATTTGTGCAGTTTCTGCCTGTACCTTGCTGCCCCTTTTTTCCTACAGCAATCATAAGCTCAGCATCATCTCTTTCAACTGCCGTGCATTTTCTAGGGCTAGAGCTCATGCATTTCCTTCTTAAGAGTAAGAGAATTAGGCTTTAGAGAAATGCAGAATTTTAAATCCAGCCTTTCACTTGTTAATGTCCTGCTAACTTCAGATCTTCCTGTGGAATTACTATCTTATTAAAAACAAATAAATAAATGAAGTCAAGAATCTATGACTTTCTCCTCATTTACTGTCCTGCTTATGTCACCACTAGTGAAGTTACCTGGAAGTGCTTTTAAATTGGCTGCAGAGCCCTTTTTTTCTAAATCCCGGATGTTGACACACACTGAGACTTTCCCACTGCAAAAGTAAATTGGCTGGGGAAGTTATGAGAGGCAGAACTGATCTGGAGCCACACACACATCAGGGAATTGTTAGAGACTCAGGTATTCTAGAAGGTATATAAACCACTTGGGTACTACCTTTCCATAGCTGGACTGTAATCTAACTGTTATCAACACAAAAATTAAACTTAAAACTAAAATTAAAACTTAACAACATCATGCTCTTGTTTGCTTTAAGATATAAAACACATGCTTACAAAGCAATTCTGCTTTTTAAATGATTAATTCTACGCAGAACTAGAAACAAAAGATATCTGTCAGGAGTTATCAATCTCAGAGAGCAAAACGCCCAAAGGCAAGAAGATATTGCATGAACCCTCTGAGGATCAATGGGTTATCTATTCTAACAAGGACATGATGCCTTAGACCAGCTTCATAATAGGTTCTGATGCCATGTTTTGGTTTCATTAGTTGAAAAAAAAAAAACAACCAAAAAAACCCCAAACAAACAAAAAAGAGTGTGAGGAAATAAAATTATTTAAATATTACATTAAAAATCTTAAGAAGGGCTTCATAATTCTTAGGCAAGTCATAAGCTCTACTGCAGCTTTATGCATTTTTTTGAGCACACTAAAAATTAAGTGATGCATTTCCCAAAGCAAAGCATTTTCCATCAGAGAAATACTATTTTCTATTTGTCCTCAGCAGTGCTGTCAGTAACCCATCGGGGTCTGATAGCTGACTGGCATTTATCTGTGCTACAGAAGGAAAACAACAGCAACCTTTACCCTAGTGTACCATCAGAGCCCCATCACACAGGCATCCACTTGTGTTCCAGCAGCTGGTGGGGAATAGCAAGATGCAAAGGCCAGGCATCTCTGCTGGAAGAGGCATACATGAAGAAAACTGCAGCAATAAATGTGCCAGACTCCATAATGCTGCAAAAGGATAAGTGTGGAAGTGGTGCAGACCAGCTGGAACTTGTGAAGGGAGCAGGGGAACACCAGTACTCTATTGCTTTCCTCACAGAAGCACTTCCTGACCTTGGGCCATCATTGGGTTGCATAACTCTTTTATAAAATAGGAATGAGAACATGCATGCTTGAAAGATGGAAATAGAAGGAGCCCATGGGAAAGTTCCCGCTGACTGCAGTGTTGCACAATCAGGTGCTATTCAACTGCATGTAGAGCAGGAACACAAAAATGGCAGAGAGGGGCTGTTAAAAATAAACCCATGACAGGAGGATCCAGGACAGACTGTTTTCAGCCAGCTTTGCATATTGGTTACATATCCTCTCCGCTACGTTTTCAAAACACACCAAAAAATCTGTTCTGCAACTGGGGCTTTAAAACATGTTTGTTAACCAGTAATTATTGCACAGATTAAGTATATCTCAGGGGCTTGACTCTGCTAGTCTTGCCTAGCCACTGCTTCCAAGGAGTTCTGCCCCAGCAGTAAGAGTATTAGAAGGCTTTAACATACACAAGCACACTGATATTTGCAACAACAAATCTTAAACAGTTAAAGAATCAGCTATATTTAACTTTTATCACACTGTTTCTGAGTGCCCAGAGCAGTTTCTGTATCACCATGTCTGTGCCAAAACCAACATTTTCCATCCCCATTAGCCTAATTAATCAAATGGATTTAAATTATAATTGGTTAGCATTAAATGCATCTGTTAAAAAACCCATCTGGTTGACGCTGATCTCTCTTACTAGTAAGATGGTTAAGGGTAGGTATGATCTCTGCAATTTGTAATATAACTGACATCTATAGGGGATGACTTCTTTGATTTAATTAAAGATTGCGATGCAGTGCCTGAGTTTCTGTTGCAGAGGCTGTGAGCCAGAAGCAAGACGCAGCTGTGGTGAGCTGTGAACAGGCACTTCTGGAAAGGCTGATGACCTCCCAGAATGAGCATAGTAACTACGTTACTACATACATATATACGTACATGAGCCTTCCCTTAATGGAAAAGTTAGCCATTCCTAGTTCAGTATTACAGTTTGACTTTTGTTATTAGCTATTTAACTGCAGGTTGTATTAAAAATCCATCCAGCCCATGGCAGTTTTGTTGTCGGTAGCAAGTAGCTCCAGCTTTGGCTGTTTTTATATTGGGTTGCACTGTACACATGTTTATAGTTAAGTAACCCTGCTCTCTGCCAGAGTGAACAACTCCATTGGGATAAAAGCAGCATTACACACAGGCAGTGTCTTCACTTTGAAAAACCGGCTCTTCATTCTCACAGCACAGATGCTTGTTTTCCTGCTCTCCAGGGCTGTTTCCCTGTTTGAATTTAGTTCCCTACAGAGTATTTGGGATGGTTCAGGCTGCACAGAGGCTGTCCCACCCCACTCTGTGGCCATCTCACTCTCTCCTTCAAAGACCAGTGAAACAAGAAGGTGTCACACACAGAGCAGTTTGTAAATGCAGGATGGCTCCACAGCACTTAGGTTTGAGGAACTGTATGACCTAAATTTCTTACAAAATTGCTTTTTGAAAATATCTTAAACTGCCAACACTGATGCTTTTGGTTCTCCCTAGGGTGTCCACCCCAAGCTGATAGACTTTGCTAAAAAAAAAAATCTTGCAACCTGATACAGAGGTTAACCCTCAGGCCTCTCTGTCTCTTTGTGGCCAGTGAAGCCCTCTGGGCTGGATTGAATTGCAGACACCTGCCTCAGTGCGGGACCAGCCCCACACACCGCACACTGGGACAAGCTCCCTCTCCTCATTCTCCTTGCAGTAAAAGCGCAGTGTTAGGACAACAGCTTCTGTGCAACAGTTACTAACAGAGAAAAAAAAAAGAAGAAATAGAAGTGGCGCAATATTCCTCATTTCACAACCAAAAATCAGCCCCACAAGTCCTGATTGTCATAGAACAAGCTTTTCCTTTTTTGGGAAACACAGACTGGTGAGGGAGGGATGAGTAGGAAGGGAGCAAGGATAGAAAAGAGGAAAAACATCCAAGGCACTGTTATAATATTTGATCATTTTCTGTTCAGCAGGCAAACCTCCCGTGTTTCTCAGACTGATATGTAACAGTCAGCCAGAAGGGGAGGAGCACAGGGAGATGCCACTTGAGCTGGCAGGCCAGCAGCTCTTTAAATAGAAAAGCTTTTAGGGAACTCGGGGCTGGCGCTTGCTGCACAAATCTCATTACAGCCATTTCCACCCAGAACAGCCTCCGTCTCATAGCTGCGGTAATCAAAAAGCCCCTGAAGGAATGGCAGGACGACAAGGGGGAAAAGTGGGACTCAGCAGGCTTAGGCCCAAACACTCGCCTCTCCAGGCAGCGCTGCAAGGGGAGGCAGTACCTGTGAGTCAGCTCCTCTGCTTCCTCTGGGTCCACGGCTTCTTCGTCCTCCTCCTCTTCCTCCTCCTCTTCTTCCTCCTCTTCTTCATCCTCTATGAAGGAGGAGGTCTCAGATGCCTGGTCACACTCTGCACCACGGTATCCCTCCATGTTCTTTCTCGCTCAGGCTCTTGTCGTTGATTTTTACCCCCGACCCTGTCCTCCCCAGGGTTGCCTGAAGCAACTGTCATCCCCAGCAACTCTCACATCTCCTGATTGAGGGCAGTCTTTAAATAGACAGCAGCAAAGTAGCAGCACTGTCGCTGCTGGTCCCACCCCAGGTCCTAGCACCAACCGGGTGCCGGGGCACATGGCACAGCCCCTGTATAGCCTATTCCAGTTCTGTTACGATTATTGAATTGGAAGCTCTTGATAACATGTAGTTCTCCAATACAAATCTGAGTCTATTAGAAGTTCTGCTAGAAGACTAGAGAGTTCTTCAAATCCTAGATAAGGCATAACAATTTCTAACATTATGTCAGACGGGAAGTGACAAGTGAACCCACTGCCACAAACAAGTACCCAAAGCCACCCCTAAAATACAAGAGCTGAACTACAGCATCTTTTAGCTCAAGGAGATGTTAGCATCTTGCACGCATTTTGAAACCTTGGTCAGCAGTGGAAAACAGACTTCCTACTAAAAGTCTCCCAGCGTAAGTATTCCTCACGGGGGGGGAGAGGGGGGGCAGGGGAAGGGGTGGAGGGGGGGTTAATGAAGGGTTTTGTTATGAAACTGTGGCAAAACAATTCCAAAACTATTTATACTGTGGAACGTTATCTGAAGTTTTCTATCAAAAGTTACAGTCCAACACACACCAAGTATCACATTTACTTGATGTTGTTCCAGTTGCCTGGCACTTCCACAGAAAGTAGTGCTGCTCTTGTTTGCCTTGACAAAGAATGTGACAGCATGACATACAGTGAAATTTGTTTCCTGACCATCTCAGATCATTTTTCAATATATGAAAGTAGTGCCACTTTCTGTGCGCTATGCCAGATAACCACTTACTCAATTTGCTTCTTTCATTACAAGGTAAGCTAAGTCATACTGCTTTGATGGTGCCTGCTACTGTAATTTAAGTACTGGGGAGTTTTGTGACAAACATGCTTGTCCTGATATTTGGCAAAACTACCATCTACTTTTTATAATTTTGATTATAAGTATAGCTTATCAGAAGTAAATGAACTGAAGAAAAACACACTGGATTACTTGTAAAAACATAGGTCATCTCAAGCTTGTGTAAAGATGATTAATAAGATGGGTCAGTTTTTATAAAGTTGCATGGCAGTTTCAGGAAAAACTTGTTTCAAACATACAGCAGTAATCTAAGGCGCTTTCTTTCCTATAAATGTTTTGAATGTAAAGCCTTACGTGATGGTCATTTACAGTTTGATGCCTCACATCCAGCTTACTTAAAATGCATTTTTGCTGAATTTGAACATGATGTCCTTTCTTAATTATACTATTTTGGGAGTTTACATTTTGTAGGAAAAGAGACGCCCAGAGCTTTTTAAAAAAGGAGCAACATCCCCCTCACCGCAATCTACAGACATCTTTGAATCTAGTCATCATTCTTTTCTAAAAAAATTTAGTACTGTTTTACATAAAACAGGGCAAAATGAAATGCTTCACCCAAGCTTACACCACTAGATAAAATGAGGGATGATGCAGGGAACATCCACATAGAGGGAGAACATTTTAGATGACTGACAAAGTCAGATTAAAACTAAAAGCCTGTTAAAAGGAAGCTGTTTCAAGAAGCAAGCCAAAATATCAGATAGATTAGATCATGATTAAGTATGAGCAGAAAGTAAACTTCCAGCAGGCAAACAATTTACTGTTCCTACAACTTCTAAATTGTAAGACTTTAAACAAATTAGAACCTAAGGTTTGCGCAAGAAAAAATAATCCATGTTATTTTGAATTGTAAGGGCTTTCACAATCTTGTTAGAAGTGGCAACAGATGAAAATTGTATCCGCACACAGACACAGTACAAAATACCCGTAGAAAATTTTTATTTGTAACAGGTACCTTGACCTTTACATTCATTTCCTTTTCTACTTAATTATAGGAACTATATCAAATGTCCAATACAAACAAACATAAAACATCAAAGAAAGCTGTATTTTCCAGAAACTTTATTCCACGGGACACCATACAAAATATTAAAAAAAAAAAAAAGCATTAATATGCATTTGACATCAATTAGAAGTATTGACAATGAATTGGTCTTCAATAACAAACACATGACAGGCACAAACTGTGCTACAGCAGGTCTAAAAAGTTTCATTACTTTGTTGTTTGGGAAAGCTACAATTTTTAGGATTACTTATTTGAAATCAATTTACAGCAGCCTACCAGTTAACAAACATTTACACAAAATCAAAACAAAATCCCAGCTTAGTGTAGCTGCTGTAGGGCAGGGGTATTTTACGCAGATAACGCTACTACTTTGAGTTTGTAAAACGAAGCACTAAAAATTATCTTGTCTGCTACGTGAACATGAATCAATCACATAAACTGAATTGTCCTTTTTCAGTTCAACTTTCTTGTAGAACTGTTGACTGAAAATTCCATTTTAGATTACAGTTCTTAATATCCAGAACATTACCAACTGTAATCTAGCTTAATTTTCATAAATTGTTGCTTTTGTTCTATATAAAATAAAAATATAACTGGGAAGTGCCAAACTGAGCAAAAGTGCATACTGCATTAAACAGACAGAAAGCACAAGCTGTCTGCTCATCAAGGACAGTTTGTGTGCAGCGCCTTAAGGATACAGACTCATACACCGTTTAGCTCTGATTTCAGTCATTTCATTGTTAAATTTGTCTGAATTGATGACAACACAGATTATGGAAAGTCAGTACATTCCCATACTTTGTTTACAACAGATTTACTCCTGTGGTCTGCTGCTCTAGTCACAACATTCTCTTCATGTGAAATCAACAATACAAGTGTTCTCAGAAAACACATCTCTGAGTGAACAACTGCATTAATAAATGTCAATAATAAAATATGAAGTCTTTCTTACAAAGATATCCTTAACAAAAGCATAACAAGAAAAGCACATAATAAAATAACAAGGGTGTAACCTGGGTTTTGATACTGTTCTTTATTTCAGCAGGATCCAATATGGAGAAAATGAAAGAAGTTTGTTATCTTCTCTGTATGGTGGCTCTCAAAGGTAATACAAAGCTCAAGTCTTTCTTGTCTCGCAGTATCTGCCAAGACTGAGGAAAAAAGTAGAAGGGTTAGAAGGGCAAATCATATTTTCCATCAATATTTAAATATCCTTTTAAGCAGTAAGCCTCACAGATCCACGAAAATAAATTTGATATTTTTCTCCTCTAGAGGAAAGATATTTATTTATTTATGCAGAGAAAAATAATTGAGAAGTACACAAAATGCAGAGGACTACTGAGAAAGGTACATCCTTTCAAGTAGAGAGCAGATTTGTGTTTCTGGAGACTGTGACAGATATTCACATTATTTAAGTATTACATCAATTCTCTAACTGCAAAATAATTGTCCTAAAAGCACACATACCAAAACTAGTGATACAGGCAGTTATACTCTGTCATTTGCAGAATTTGTGTCTTTAAAGTTACTGTTAACATTTTCTTCAGTATTCTTGTGGATTCCAAGACACAACTGTCACATCTTTTAGATCATGAACTTGGGAATAATTGCACTGGCCCTCCTATCTTAACGCACAGTTCATTTTACCCACAGTGTGCAATTAAAGTCACAGGAAAAGATATCACTCAATAGCAGTGAGCCATATTTACATTACTTTATTTTCCTAAAGAAGATTAGAAGTTTTTTATTTATGCATATGTATATGTATATTCTATTTTGTAGGTTTACAAACATGAAGTACCCATACGTGTAATATATGCAAACTATACTGAATGTACTTATCAAGTGCACTTTATACACACTACATGATATAAGGACAATCAGAATTAGGCAAGCACAATAACTATCATTTGTTTAGCTATCTTGAAAACCAAAGTGACCAGAAAAATAAAATGGATGCTATTTTTACCTTAAAAAATTCCTCTTTGATAGTATCAAACTTCTGTTTTTCATGTACAGCTCTAGCAGTGTTTGTCCTATCAAAGGGCTCTGCAAGATCAAAGGCAAACATTAAAAGTGTTAAAAAAAACCTACAGCTATTCTATTTCACAGAGCTAGCAATGAGGAGGAAAAAGTCAACGTACCATTTCTTCCCAAGAGGTTTTTAAGCAGCTGATTCCAGCTTCTTTTTCAAATCTGATTTTGTGTAATATTAATCCAGAATAGTCTCAAATCCTAAGCACTCTAACATGTAAACCACAAATACTGTGAAATCATTATTTCTTGCAAAGCACAATATGTTGGTTGCGCTGAACTCATGCATCAGTAATTATCTGTGACTGCGTATTAGTCTATGATATCAGAATAAGATTTTGTATATGGAAATGTTTTAAGACTTACTACACATTAGATTCATCTCATGCAACAGTTTCAGTGAAATACAAATAAATATTAAATATTAAAATATCGCTTTTTAGGGTATGATGTGATTTTTATGAATGGCTGTAAGAATCTATATCTATTCAGAAGTTAACAACAGATTCTAAAGTTTGCAGCTATCAGACTACAAGTTTATACGGTTTTTAATGTTTTCCTTTTTTTCCTCTGGAACATTTTTTTAATTAAAGTACTATTTGCTCCTGATAAAACTTCCTAACATATGGAAAAATAACAGTTGCTAAACAATTACGTATTATGATGCAGTAGAAAAATGATTTCTTAAGTCTTTGTTGCCTTACTAGAAAACTACTTAAATAACAAGTATATTTCAGACTGCTGGAATGTATTAAAGTCCTAAAAAAGCCAGCAAAGCATAAAAATGCATACTGTTTTTTTGTTTATTTGGTGTACTGGGTTTACATGGCAAGGCTTTGGTATCAGAAAAGTGAAGACCTCTGTGAGCAGAGCCCAGTACCACCCTATGTCAGATCAGAGCCAGTCTCAGCTGCTCCAGCAGGGACTTGCAGTGAGGTTAAGAAAGGGGAAAACCTTGCACAACAGCAGCTGGAAGAGAGGAGTGAGGAGATGTAAGAGAAGCAGCCCTGCAGCCATCACCGCCTGGGCAGGAGGGGGGCAGGATGTGCTCCAGGCATGGAGCAGCAGCTCCCTGCAGCCCACAGAGGCCCACGGAGGAGCAGGCCGTCCCCCTGCAGCCCACAGGCACCACGCGGAGCAAATCTCCCGTGCAGCCACAGAGGAGCCCACAGTGCAGCAGTGGCTGAGGCCCGGAGGAGGCACGGCCCACGGATACCCCGCAGGAGCAGCCCGTGGGGAGCAGCCTGCGGTGGGGCGGGAGGGCTGGGGCAGCTGCCGCCCGTGGGACAGTGCCAGAGCAGCTCCTGAGGGAGGGCCCTGTGGGACGGAGCCATGTGGAGCTGTGCCTGCAGAGCTGCTGCCCGTGGGGAGCCCACACAGCATCAGATAGAGAAGGATGGTATCCTGTCCCACATGGAGCAGAGGCAGAAGGTGGCCATGAAGAAGTGCCAGAGATAGAGTTATGAACTGACCACAAACCCTGCTGCTGGGGGAGGAGGTAGGAGAAAGTGAATAAAGGGAAGGCATCTGCAGTTTCTTTCAACTCACTGCTCTAGCCTGTTGTTAATTGGCAATAAATTGCAATAATCTTCCCTACACTGAGTCTGTTTGGACCATCATGGTAATTTATGAATGACTGACTGCTGTCTTTATCTCCACTCAAGAATTTTTTTCATTGTATTTTCTTTCCTTGCCCCATTGAAACGGGGGGGATGAGAAAGCAGCTGTGTGCTGCCTGGCTACCTAACTTGTGTTAAACTACAACACTTGGTTGTGAATTGCTTTTATTCAGGTAGGGACATAAGGTAAAATAAAGCACTAAGTAGACATCAGGAGGGATTACAACATTGTGTGGACTGGGACTTGAAATTTGGAATATATTCTGTGGCACTGTAGTTTTATTACTGAAACCTATTTAAATCAAATAAATAATTTCAAGCAGTAAATGTTGCATTTGGGAAGTTTCTTTAACTTTCTTCTTCACGCTAGCTATACAAAGGTTTTAATGTATGTTTACACGGCAGATTTATTTTTGAATCAAACAATTTTGATTGAAACAAAAATCTGTCAATTAAATTAGTGAATCACCTAGTCCTCTAGTACCAAAGATGCCATTGGTTAGATTGACCTACTGCTACAAAGAATTCCACATCCCTTAGCATGTGAAACAGTATGGTACTTCTTTTGTTTGTCTTACACATGATGATAACTGCTCCTTTAATGCCAGGATCTTTTAGGTATTTATTTTGAGCCAAGTGAGATTTTTGTGAATTAACAAGACCACAGCTGTACAATCTTCCTTAACTCACAGGGGGAAAAGGCACTCTTCCTAGTCACAAAAAACTGACTCACATCTTCCCTTTATTCTTGCGCATTTACTAGCTGTCAGCAGACAAATTCATTCCCTGAAGCAAAGTAGAAATACTTCTGCAATCAGCAACTATTTACACCACTTTGCATTTTCTAACCATCTGTACAGTAAGACTCCATCATAAGTTACTTTGTTCACACGCTGAGAATATTAAAAGGAAAAGAATGTAATACAACTTGAACACCAATTTTTGAGGGAAAGGCTAAAGAGACATTGTTCTTTCAAATGAAAACATAAATAATCATAAAATTCCAAAACTGCTACAAAACAAACCCTGAAGAATTATTTCTATTGTTATTTTTAATGTCCGGTACAAGAACAAATAAGATACAGCATAGAAAGCTTTCGATCCTGTTTCCCTAAGTGACTGCTAATTGAGTTCTCATAAAATTACCAGGTTTTGAGCATTTCCAATCTTATCTTTTTTTTTTTTTTTTTTTTTTTTTTAAGAGAACGTATTATATTGTTCGATACAGACAAGACATAACCTCAAAACAGAACGATCACCATCAATTTAGAGATTCTGACAAGGAATATGCACCAGTAAAAGCAGTGTTCTCTCTATCCCTATAGTGGTAATTGCCAGCCAAATTTTAAACTGTTTGAAAAGAGCACCTCTGCTATTTTGTTTCTCAAAAAGCAGAAACAAAGTGAGAATCAGTCTCAAGACAATAAAACTTAAAACACAATTTTTTGTTCTAAAATGGCTGTTTTGTATGCTAATATTCTTTTTTCATAGAAAATGAATCTTATTCCACCACACTGAAATGCCATGAAAAAGTTGAAAGCCTGAAAGATACAGGCAGCCGCCTTGTAACACAGAGCATCAGCATCATGTGACAGCAGAAGGCACAGCTGCTGAGCATTCCCACCTCCCACATTCAGAACACAGTCTCAGCAATTTCTGCACAACGCTATCCCAGATCACTTCAGCTGCACAGATATTTTTGAATTCTCACATTTCTTAGCTCTGAGACAGCGAAGTCAAACGTGAAGCCTTCTTCGTAGGTTTCAGTGTATTTTACCCTACAACTATTGGTTTTGGTTTTTGTTTTCCTCGCATGACTTTTTTCTTTCTTTTTTCCTTTTTTTTTTTTTTCCTCCAAATGTCCACATAAGGGACAGGAATTTCACCACGTGGCTTCACATGGCATATGATTTTGACATTGACATAAATATGATTTACAGCTCCAGCCACATAATAACTGATTTCACCTGTAGGTAATCTTCTCCGCACAGAATAGCACAACCACATAAAACTGCATGCACACATACAGGATGTACATCCATCCTGCCACAAATCTTGAGGAATGCCTGCATCTAAATCACAGGTTTTCTGCCTTACTGCGCCTATCCCCTCCACTACAGGATTTCTGCAGTCTCTCAACATCTCTGGCCATACTGTTTGGCTCATATCCAAGCTCCAGTAATCTTTTTTTCCAAAAACTTCAATGTTTGGAGTCCTAATCCTAATAGTCTCCTATTTATGTAAAGCTAGGACCCAAGCCACCTTCCACATTTCAAACCTTCACTTCTTACCTCAGTGTCCTAAACCAGATACTTCTAATTCTACTTCTTCTGCCCCCATGTTGCTTTTCAGCTCCTGTCCTGCAAATTTGCCTTCACCTGCTGCACTCTGACTCTCACTTTTCTGTTTTCTTTCATCTTCACAGTGCTAACTCTTTCCAGCCTACGTGACAGTTCCCAGTCCCTTCCCTACTTTTGTTTTCATATTCTGCTCTAACATCACAATCCTTCTCTGTTATTTTCACTTTCCCTGGTCTGGTCTTCACCTTCTCCATGTAGACTACTGATGGCAGTTGAAGGGCAACAAGAGAACAAGAAATAGGTTCTTGCATTGTGCTAATTCCCAGTTCAGCTTGAACTACAGGTGCCAAGACCAGTGACTCCAAAACACAGCCTGGGTTTCACCTCTAGTTCTGGAGGGTATCACACTTTGTCTGTGGAAACTGCACATACAAAAGCCCATCAAAAATAGTAGCTGCAATTGGATCAACGTATGCATAATTTACTTACTGCTAAGACATGAAATGCCAAAGCGTTACTAGAACAAAGAATATTCTTACAGAGGAATCTGAATATGGTCCACTCTGTTTTTTCAGAAGATCAATCTTGGCAAAACTGAAGACTATTTTTACAGAGCAGCCAAGCATATTACTGTCCATAAAGGCCATTCCTTGTCAAAGCCTGAATCACTGTGCCAAAAGTAACAGGGCAATGAGTCTTCTTGAAGAAAAGGTCAGGGGAACTATTTTTAAACACTACAGAACTTAAAGCTTCCTTCTCAAATGTTTTCAGTAAGACTGTTTCCAACACTATTTACACTGATTAAACTTCATTTACTGCATACATATATTTCACATGCACATAATTAAATTTTATGGTGCTCATATTTAAGTGATTGATTTAGTGTCTCAGTAGTTAAAATGATAATGTAGCTTTAAATTTTACCTTCTACACATATATATTTGTTTCTCCATTCAACATCATCAGGTCTTGGAATAGCTTTGGCCTCACGAACTGAAATCATTTGATGGCTCCAACTAGGGAAAAGGAAAAGAAATTGCAGACCTTTAAACTCTTAATTCTGAATGAATAATGTCTGTTTACATTAATAAACTGTCTTACTGCTCTGTCTCAAGCCTATATGTTATAGTACTTTACAGTAATGAGAAAGTTAGTGTAAAATACTATACAAAAGTGAGGAATGCTTTGTAGGAAACAAGAAAGAATTCCACAAGCACTTTAGTATATTTATGAAAACATTTGCAAAACAGAACATCATAGATTTGCATGTTATCTTGAATATGGAGTCCTGCATTTATTTCTAAATTCAAAATAAATTACAGTCTCAGAAATTTTTCAGATATTTCTTTGGGAAAAAGAGTTAAGAGCAGAGGAAGACAAAGCATTTCATTAATGCGCATTCAGTGATCAAGATAGAAAAAGAAAGCATGCTTACAGATGAGCTTTCCCAGTGCAAGAAGCTTATTAGAAAGTACTAATATCTTATATATGTGGTAATTTAGATATTCTGTAACTGCACAAAATTTAGAACAACTCAAAGCAGCCTTTGAATGTAAGCTACTGCATGCTGCAGTTTTACAACCATGGAACCAAAAGAAATGATCACACTGAAACAGGAACAGCAGTGCAGTTTAGACAACAATCTTTTTGAGGCTTGGCACAGTGATATGCCAAACATAATGGCAACCAGAGCAACATTTACAGTTTTATGTTCTCAACCAGTTCTATGCAGCCGTTTTTCAGTTGTTCTTGACTAGACCAGACAAATGCCTTATCACAGCAAAAAGCCTGAAATTCCAACAACAGATCACGATACACCCCAACTACTGGGATAAGAAATAACTGGGTAGCATGCTGCTAGCTGAACTGGTGTTATGTACACCTGACTGGATCTCCTGCTTGTATGGATCTTTTGACATAACGCAAAGATACAGGCAATGTAAATCACCAGATAAGTCTGGAAGAACTCTGCTGCATAGATCTTAGACTAGCTGACATAAAGGCATTCAGTTAGTCGTGATAAGATAGTTTACATTAGCTAAAAGTCTGTGCCTACAGATTCTGCAAATTAGCTCAAGTACAGCTCATGATTAAAGTCACTGTTAAAAGTCAGCCGTAATCCCACAGAACATGTATATTGCTCTTCAACAATAAACAAACAAAGGAAACCCACACAAAGGGAAAAAACAAGAAACTGGATTATCACAGAAAAACTACAGCTCCAGAACATTGGTTGTGACTGGAAGAAGCAGGCAGTTCAACTATCCGGCTGAAGTACTGTTTCACCTCAAAACACACTTTTGCTCTTGATCTCTTTTTTTCTTTAGGTTAAACTTGGCTTTCTCCTTCATCAAGAAATAAAAACACTTATACTGGCTCAGTAGTATAAGAAGATGAAAACAATTAGTTTATCTCATTAAATCTTCATTAACCCTGCCTTGGTACCAAAATCAGCATGAATTAGAAGTGAATTACCAACAGCAAATGATTTATTGATTTTAACCACTTTGACTTGCACACAACTCCACAATTGCCAATGCCAAGTGAATATTCTACATCCTTGTATTTTAATCCACAGGCTAACAACAATTATTTGAAGAGCTATCTCAGTCACCAGTTATTTCTGGCGTGACAGCCCATATCATGTATGCGTACCACATACAGAAAGCAAGAATTTGATAGAAAACCAGGTGTAAGCCTATGTATGAGTTAAAAGCTTGCATTTTCCAAAGCATTACTATCATCCATTCCTGTAAGCAGCTTTGGCTTATGAAATGCGTACAAACTACAAACATATTGAAGAACATGATCACCTTGTTACCTAATTGTGCTCTAAAGGGAGCTGCCAGGAATTGTGCTTTACATTTTATCAAGACAGTGTAGCTCATTTTTTATTATGTCCACCAAATATAACTTAACCAAGGATAATCTTAACTTGAAACAAGAAGCGTAAAAGCAGCACAGTCCCCTAAAGATGACAGTCTTTATATTCCCTAACAGTATTTTCATTGCAGCAAGGCCTTACTTCAATGTCTTAGTATGTAAAACGGCAGCCAAGAGGAAACCTGCTGCCTTCACTCACTGAGTGAAGGTAGAAGTGAAATCAGACACTCTTTTAAGGAGGGCCTGGTAAACAGGGACCAGTTTGCAAATACTTTCTTCCAGTACATTTCTTTCCATACATTTTTATACTTTGTCACATTCCCTCCCTGATCTGCAGAGCTTTAACAGTGACAGTGAAAACTGAGTTATAAGCATACATATAGCCAGCTGCATCATGTGAAACATCATGCAGATTTGAACTCTACAAGCTCGATATCAAGCAACTCTATCAAGCAAGATAATTTCTAAATGTGCTGATAAACTGTATAAGCTTTGCCCTTATAGTCTTATCTGTGCAGGAACTTCCACATCACAATTTCAGTAGAAAGGGGAAAAAAATTAACTTCTTATATACACAACAAAAAGCTCAGAAAAAGACAGTGGAAAGGAGCAACGTACAAATACAAGGTAACCTGCAGTATATTTGAACAACACAAGGTGATAAAATGACTTCTGGCCATATTCCTTAGATCCATCCTGCTATCAAGTATTATTCACTGCATCAAGTAAAATAAAATATACATTTTAACTGAAAGATCAATTGGCCTTTGCTAGATTGAGGGGGAAATTTAAAATAATGCATCTCAACCCTGATTTATCTTCGTAACCAATGCATGCAACAGTTGATCAGCTAAGCAATCCAGGCAAGTAATTTCAATTACTTATTCTGTTCAAAATGATGATCTTCATATACGATTACTGCTGACCATTATACACAGTTCTTTCAGCAAAATGGATCCTGTGTATTAAACTTTGGAGTATTGTGTCCTATACCACAGATGGAAATCTATAAGAATCACTTTTATGAAAACTGAAGTAGTGTTTTATTTGGTAATCTTTTTAACCAAACACATTGCAATTCAATAACTGGCACAGTACAGGTCAGTCAGATGTGACTTGACTTCAGAGCTGTATCATCCGAAATAAAATTGTAAAAAAATATATCTGTGCATAATAAGACTAGTAAATGTTCTACAGGAAAAGAGTGAAAAATACATTGATTGTAGCAATAAAAAACAATAGCTCAATGAAAAATACGACTAACAGCCTCCTGTTGTGTCTATTAAACTCATCCATATTCCCACCTACCACTTTCTACCACTTTCTATCAGCGACCTCAGAGCAAAGTTATCATATACTGTGTGGCACTAAGTTTATTCTTACTGGCTCACTATCACACACACACAACAAATGTTGAAACACTTCTTTCTGCCTTTTCATCAACAAGGGCAATAATTTGGGTATTCCTTCCACATCCAGTTCACAGTTCTACAAAACTACATGGAATTTTGAAAACTTCAAAGCAAACACTCTATTCATATTGAAACAGGAATTAAAGTTAAGAGGGATATAGAGATGACCAAGACAGCAGTAAAACTAAGTTTTATTTCCGTAGTAGGAAGAGTTGAAAGTATCGTAAGTTACTGCATTAGGTGTGACATCTCCCAACCCGACTTCTCAGCTCTACACAGTTTTCAAACAGGATTTGTTAAAGATAATTGTTACCTTTTTAGGCTAAATATAATCATTCCATTATTTAAATATTTTACACTGAATGCTGGGAAACCTAGCCAGATATTCATGCGTGTTTTCTTCTGGTTTTGCTTTTAATTTCTTATCTGACAGAATAAAAAGCTGGGGTTACAAAAAGACATCAAATACTCTATTAACATTCCTATTTTCCTTCTGTGTTTTTTTTTTTTCATTTGTTTCTGCTGTCAGTTATTACTCCTGCATTACTGTTCTTTACTGTTTAAGTATCATAAATGATTATATACTGAAGAAATGAAAACTTTTAAGTATTCTAAAACACTAAGATGAGCTTATTACTTACTCAAATTCTGTGGCATAATATTTGAAGAAGCCTATTAGCAGTTCACCGAGACTCGACTCATTTTTTGAGAGGTAAGGAGGAATGGTACATGGTGCCTGATGAACAAGATGCAGCTGCATAGTAGGATCAAAAGATTCCTGTCAAAATAAAATCAGAGTATGTACATACAAACACACATACAACCTTAATCTAGGTGCAAGAATTTTTACATGGGACAATCTCTGAACTAGACTTGCATTTACAAGCTTTTAGAACAACATGAGTAGAGGCTGAAGAAGATAGCCTACACCAAGCTGGGTGCAGCTGAACTAACATAGTGTAGGTGAAGATAATGCAGTTATAATCAAGTTACCATAACTGCAATATAGAAATACTCAATCCAAGAAGACAACTTGATTGCTTTTTCTCACAGCATAAGCTTGTATCTCAAACCTACTAGCTCTAATACGAGCCTGCACTCTACCATATAATTATTTCAAAGATAGCAGTAGTGTCTTCTTTACCCAAACTATGTGAAAGAATAAAAAGAACCTACACACAAAAAACATGAATACAGAATGTGGCATTTAAGTTAAGTACATTTCTTTTTCAGAAGCAGTAACGACCTAAGATATTACAGATCTCCAGAGACGATCTGTGAAAATCTAACACAGAAGCAAGTTCTGTATAAACTTCAGGACAGACTGATGCATTTTGTGGGCTACTCTTATTTATCTCATCTGGCTGGACAACCAGGAATCCCCAGAATCTAACTCTGTGTATGATATGCTTCAGCATTTCTGCAAAAAGTCAGCTTGGTGCCAGCTGGACCAGATGCCACACGGCAACAGAATGCACAGGTGGGCAGATCTGGCGGCACTGCAGGACTTCGCACTGTTCACATATGTGATAGTGATATATTGAGTCGCAGAATTTGCTTTTTGTTTCTCATTCAAGATAAGCATGTGACTTTTACGAGGCACCAATTATCTAAAGCAAGTAATTTCCTTCAAAGCACATAAGTATTTTCAGGTTGCAGAAAGAGCTGCAATTGTGATTTCTGAAGAAAAACAGACTAAGGAGGGTGGCTTGTTGCAGAAGCAGTTTTTATGTGCAGTATTAGGACAGAGACACAGTTTTGATCACCTGCAATCACAAGAAATCTCTTGGTTTTTTTTGTTTGGGTTTTTTTTTTTTTTTTTTTTTTTTGGCAATTGGCATTTGCTTATGCTCTATAATTATTACTACAGTGTATAAGACCAAAATCATTTTGGTGTATTTCTCATTTTCTTTTTTTTTTTTCAGTATCAGTTTTCAGAGGTTGTAACTTTGCAGCACATTTTAAATACTTAACTACATTGCTAATTGGGAGAGTAAATGGAAAATGTATTTGCAAATTTCCAGAATGTTTTTTTTCTTTTAATATCTTAATCCACAGTTTTGGTTCAGTTCTGTGGCAATCATATTTAGAGTACTCTTTTAATATTATTACTAATCTTATAATATTTACTAATATTTTCTAAAGGCAAGATAAGAAACAAAAATTTATGCTGAGACAGGATAAAAATGCTATTCTTACAGCAGTGTTCTGGAAACACAGGAACCTGCAAATGATTTAACTCTTTCGCAGGTGAAAACTTGCATTTTATACACTCATCAGCATTTTCAGAATTATGGTATTGTCATGGGTATATTTTTGTATATATATATATATGTATATATTTTTGCTTTACTTGTTTTAATCGTTAATATTTGTAATGTACTCTGAAGACATTTATACAGTTCATACACTACAATTTGAATCATTATTGCAAACAAGTATATGTTACTGACTCTCACAGCTGTTTTCTTTAAGTTACATGCTACCAAGACTCAAAATACTACAGCATATAAAATTCAGGCAAACATAATTAGCAAATTTAGTAATTAAAAAAAATTCAGGAGATAAAGCTAAACATGCAAGAACTAAAAAACAGTCTTAGATGCTTTTCAGCATCTGTTGAACATTACTGTTCACAGCAATGAAGAGATTAGAAGATACATGGCACTGCAAAAATCGGAGAAAAAATAAACACCACCAAAATTTATCAGAGGTATATCTAAGAAGGATTACAAAACAGGAATAAATAAAACTTTAATTTACTACTAGCTCAAAGACTTCTTCTGCATCTCGATTATCCTAATTATCTAAGATGGCTGACACCACAGTATTTTCTCAATGATAGCATCGTGAAATATTCCGTTTACAGCATTACAGGGAGTATATGCAAAAGAAAGTGCAGCTTTCTTACACTATCTTCACATAATTATTAGCAACAGTAAAAAAAAAAAAAAAAAAAAAAAAAAAAAAAAAAGCATACCTCTACAGGGACATCAAGACACAGCAACAACAAATAAAGAAAAATTTTAAAGAGAGCAACTGAATTGAAAATTAGGAGGAAGGCACAAGGAATTTCTCTAGATAAATGATGACACTAGACTACTCAGCAATAGTTCTTCTGTCCTCAAACAAATATTTAAGAGATCAGCTATTATTTTTAGGTAAGGGATTAGATAAAAGCTCACTAATTACAGTAGTAATTCTACAGAGGATTAAAATCAACAAAATATTATCTGGATACAGCTGCAAATGCTATGCCAGAACGGCATTTTCTTGTTAAGGTATTGTGAGGTTACAGATGTCTCAAACATATCTTACTCAGTCTCTGAAATAAAAAACATCAGGCAACTCAACAGCTGTTGGAAGGTACAGAAAACTGAAATACCACAATTGGACAGAAGCAATTCTGCTAAACTTATTAAGAAATAGCAGTCAAGGGATACAGGGATATTTTCAGTTCACCATAGAGAGAATTAGATCAGCAGCTGTCATTAGCACACATTTCTGAGTGAAAACTTCTCTTATAAAGTACGCTGCTCTCATTAAAGAAATTATCAAAAGAAGCAAATTGCCCTTTTTACAATCAAGTTTATTCTATCAATGACCAGGCTTACAAACTGTTTAACCCATTACAGACACTTAAGAATTCATGTATTTTAGATAAGTAGTTCAATATACATACATGATGTAGTAAATACATAAGAAACACTTACAGGGTAATTTTTTTGGAGGGATGGAAGGATGGGTTCAGGTAGGGCTATAAAAAAAAAAGTTCAAAGTTGTTGTGATTCACATAATTCATAGGAAACAATATCACTGATTACCTCAAAGGACTGAAATTCTATCTTAGAAATATCTACTATGAACTTCACTAGCATACATTAAGTAAAAATTACTCCATAAATATTTATATTACTTTATTTTATATATAATAGTATAAGCAGTTAATTCAGCTAAGGGAAGACACTGTTACTGTTATTTGCAGAAGACATGAAAAATCTACAGCAGCTGGATACTATTTGACTTTGAAAATTTATGTTAATTCATTGTTATAAGAAATTCATCTAGATTTCCAAAAGGCAAATTATAGCTTCACTCATTTTTTCCCCTCAATTTAAAATGATTCTGCCAAAGCATTGGAAATCTCTATATACTGCATAAGTATACACTTTCCAGCTGCTAAGTATTATATACTGAGTCTTGAATACAACTTTAAGATAAAACACCCAATACTTACTAGCTGTTCCTGTCCATATAGCATAAATAAATAAAGTCAAATGCTCTTAGCTGGTCTACTGAATGGCAAGTGGAATATCAAGATCATACAGACAATAACAATACTAACACAACATAAACTAAACAATTATAACTTTTATAAGTCGTGAATGGGAAAACATAAACTGCACTATAACATTAAGAGAGAAAAAATTATCTCCCGGGTCTGATGGTGCTAAAGGTGGACAGAAAAAATTCCTCAAGTATCAACATCCGTCTAAAGAATCAGAGCATTGACAGCACTGTTAGCATTGTTCTTGTACTGAACTTCTAACATTACCATGTCCTTTTACATGGTTACCTGCATCATTCACAATGATAATTAAGTTGCAAAAATGATAATTAAGCAAAAATGATAATTAAGTTCAGCATACAGGACCTTGACCTGGGACCTGATTCAACCTTCAAACAAGGTCTCACAGAGGAAGGGATGTTAAAGAATTCATCTTCCACAAGGACCAAATATTAGAACAGCAGAATTCTCACAGCATGCTTGGGATAACTTCAAAGATTATAATATGTGAACTACCAGTTGCTTGAATAATCTTTTTTTTTTTTTTTTTGGGGGGGGGGGGGGTATTTACAAATATTAAAGAGTATTCTATTTCTATAAGGTTTGGAATATTTTTCTATCCTCTGCCATAATGAAAGAAATGGCAACAAGATCTAGGCAATATGAGTAATTAACATACTTCATCTGGGTCTGTACAATATACTGAGAGGCTGGAGTCATGTGGAAAAATTACTTACCACTAGCATTTGCCAGAAGTTTCTATTTTCCTAGTTAATAATGACAGTTGGACCTGCTACCTGGAGGAAGGTTCATCAGACATCTGATGTGTCATAAGACGCTGCTGTACTTACGAAATAAACTCAAGCCAAGGTTCTAAGTTCTCTGCACAAGTATGAGAACATTGAAATGCATTAAGAAGTAAAGGAAAACAGCTTGCCTGGTGAAGATAGAGACACTGTCTCCTGCTCAAGAAAGCTTTTAAATTACATTTTTTAATTCCGTGGTACCATCAACAAAAGCCCCATCAGAAAATTGTGTGACTGGGACATAAACTGTTTTCAGTATTATCACATGCATGTAGTAGAAGTAAAAAAATAATTTGGAATTTGCAGGAACACAAGATTAGGTGCTAGAAGCACGACCAGATGACTGCCTTTTTTTAGGCAATAAAGAGTACAAAGCACAGTTAAAAGGCTCCTTTGGTCTGCGGACTTCTGATACTCCTCAGGAAGCTGACTGATCAGACAGATTTATTCAAACTTTCTTCTCTATCAGACAGTTGTGGCAGCTGCCAGAAATGGCTACAGCAAGTGCTCTCATGCTTGCAAAGTTGTTAACACTACTTCAGGCCTACACATTTATACTCACTAGTAACTCCTACTACCTCTTTTGTACTTTGATGCACAACCCAGAAATGGCAAGATGATGATTGTACACAGCATCCAATAAGAATTAAGAAATTCCCCTCTCGCAATCAGTGTCCGGAGTTACTACGACACTGAAAACAGATTTGGGGAATAAGCTGCCAACTGAAAAGGGCAGCTCCCACTAAAAGCACAATATCAATAACTAAACGTTTATCAAGTCACTGTTTAGATGTTCACTAGCCGCTAGACTATATAAAGATATTTTTCACCTTTCCTGCTTGTGCTTCACCTTTACGTGGCCATCTTTGCACCACATTGTAGCTCCCAACATCTCCAATCTTGCACATAAAAATTACTTCGGCCTTTTAAAGCCTCCAAATAAATCATCTATCTATCTATCTATCTATCTATACACATTTGTATTTTATTAAGGATCTACACAGAAGTGCTCAGTTGCCTACAGTATGAGTTCAGTCCTGTGACAACAGACTTGATGTTTTTTTTCCCACAGAAACAAATAAATATATGGAATTCCACCACAGCAGATATAGAGAAAACAACATACAGGACAGACATACTTACATTCTACTGTCCTTGAGATTTGTATGTTAATAGTATGTACATGGTGTAGGCATCAAATTTAACACAACCAACTGGATCCCAAACACACAAACATCCTCCTAGATCCTCTGTTACAGATACTGTTAAGCTGAAAGAAAACTACCAGCTTGAGTCAACTATCATAAAAAAGCTTTCCACCCTAGAACAGAGTGGGTGTAGTATGATCTCGCAACTAATAAACAGTTGGCTACTCGCTCTACAGCGAGAATCCTTCACTCCAGGCCAAATAAGCTGTCAGATGAACTAAACACTGCATTTTTCTAATGGATTAACAAAACAACACAAGTTTAACAAAGCAAAGTGCATGATTTTGCACTGAGTTAAAGTAGACTCAGACATATATACAGGCTGGGAGAAGAACTCCTTGACGACAGCCCTGCTAAGAAGGACTTAGGGTCCTGGCTGATGAAGAATTTAGTATGAGCCAGCAGTGTGCACTTGCAGCCGAGAAGGCTAATGGTATCCTAGGTTCCATCAGAACAGGGGTGGCCAGCAAGGACAGGGAGGTGATTGTCCCCATTGCTCTCATGAGGACCCCATTGGAATACTATATTTAAGGCTGAGGCCCCCAACAAAGGAAGGATGTGGAGCTACTGGAGAGGGTCAAGAGGAGGGTCATGAAGACGATCCAAGGGCTGAAGCACCTCTCCTGTGAGGACAGGCTGAAGAAAATGGGCTTGTTCAGCCCAGAAAAACAAAGGGCGTGGGGAGAACTCATTGTGGCCTTCCAGTATTTAAAGGGACTTTGTAAACATGAGGGAAATATTTTTTTATAAGAGTAGACAGTGATAGAAACAAGGGGGAATGGTTTTAAATGAAAGGGGATTTAGATGTTAGGAAAGTCTTTTTTACTGAGAGAGGGGTATTGCAACCAATTGCCAAAAGAAGATGTAGATGCCTCATCCCTGAAGGTGTTTAAGGTCAGGTTGGATGGGGCCCTGGGCACTCTGACCTAGTACTTGATTTAGTGCTTCAGAATCCTGTCTTTGGCAGGGGGATTGGAATTTGATGATCCTTGAGATCCTTTTCATCCCTAGCCCTTCTATGATTCATATGATTCAAAAATGGGGAAAATATCAAAATAATAAAAAACCTACACAAACTGACAGAAAAAAAATGTTGAAATGAGTGGAAAGAACTACTAGTGTATTTTTAAAAATTGAAACAGAGAATTAAGCAGCAAAGCATGAAGTTTGTGTGTGAACTCACAGGAATTTAGAAAATAGTTCCACAGGTTTGTTACTCCATATGATGTACTCTTCAGTGGTTTCTTGCCTTCCTTTGTGAAATTACTTATCTCACAGTAAGCATTGAAGAAACTCATACTGAGTTAAATGACTTCCTACATGATTCCTTAAGTCTTAAGCAGGAATTGCAAACTAAAGAATTACAAATGTGGTCTTCTACAGACAGAAAGGGATGGGGGAAAGCTTTTTTCAAACTATTCCTCAGGAACCTTTTTAGACTGCATGGCTTTCTTGAATTCTTAGCAGGGGTCCTCAGATCTTCAGGTAAAGCTCTCCTGCTCCAAATAGATGTTGAATATTTCAACATACCAGAGACACAAGAAAAAGATTCTGCCCCTTGAAGTTAAGTATCCCAAGTTCTAATAGTCTTCAACATCAGTTACTTTACAAAAGGAAAGTCCACATAACAGCAAAGTCTAACCACATGCTACATCCCCTCCACATTCAGTCTTTTCCACATGAGAACAATAAAAAACACTCCCTTAGTATTTGTCTCAAATTTGCTTGAAAGTTCCCAACATTTAAAAAGAAATTGTTATTTTCAAGCTTTGCCCTTTTCAACCCAGGCACATTTTTCAAGAACTAGAGCTTGAGTTTATTTTAAACAGTGTCCTGCAAACTTTTTTTTTGTTTGTTTTTTTGGTTGTTTTTTTCTTTTTTCTTTTTAAAGCTGATAGCCACCTCTGGAGAGTAGGTCCGAATCACACCACTTGGGAAATGAAGTAAAATCACCTCTTTTTCAGACTTTTCTATGTGGAAGATGATTTCTGACAGTGTTTAACTTTTTTTAAAGAGGAAAGCTACATAAATATAAACTTCAAAAATGACAGTTTTAACATGCAAAAACATACTTACTCTGTAAATAGTGCAAAACCATCAATACAAGACTATAGCTGCTTAAAGTACCACGGCTGGCATCATTTATGTCATGAAAACTCGCCCACTTCTTAACAACCAATACTAATGGACGAACACGTTTCTCAACTGTAAACAAAACAAATTACTTCTCAAAAAAAGCACATTCAGCTAGGCAACAGTTAGTCAATTTTTGCTCTTTCTTGATCAACATGATACCATTCTTGCATTCTAAGGTTACCTTCTGCAAGCTTTTAATAGAACGTACTTAATCATTATACAACTTCTATCAATCTTACAAAGGTCACAATAAATATTTGCATTTGAAAAGCAGTAATTTGAGGAATAAGATCTAGAGATACCGAGCCAGGATAATTCTTGCAATGTAACTTGCAGATAAGACAAAACTGGATGCACCAGTCAGCAAAGCAACGTTGCACTCTCAGTTCTCTCCAGTATATTATATAAATTCCCTGAATTAAACTGCTATCAAGACAGACCAAATGTAAATGTTTTAAATGTATATGATGTAAACTTTGAGGGTAGGGAAAATAATTCTTATGATCGGCAGAGAATAAGATTGTTTAAGTATTTGTTGGACTTTATGAAAACAGTAATCATGCGCTGAAATGCTGATTTTGTAATTTGCCTTGGGTTAAGTAGGTTTCTTTTCTACACAAATGCATACAGTGTGAGGAACAAGAAAGAGGATTCATAAGCCTTGGCTCAGTTCCAGACACAACTGGCAAGACTTGGTGGAAAGAATCCTGGGATGTCTGTCAGAGCAGATAGTCCTGGGCTTTTTAGGAGGAAGAGACAGGAAGGGTGAGGTGGGGTGGTGCTGTGTGTAATAGAGAAGCTAAGCTGTATGGTGCATGCCATTGGCAATGACACAGCAACAGAGCCTCTGCTGCTGTGAGAGTCTACTACGTAGGTAATTCAGACAGAAGAACAACACCAGTGTATTACTCTATAAGAAATAAAGGGGTATCTCTAGATCAGTTACCCTTGCCCTTACAGGTGACTTCAACTTCCTAGATGTTAACTAGAAATACCACACACTTAACTGCAGGCAGGATCAAGAAATTCTGAAAGCACACTTCTTGGTACAAGTACTACAGGGAGCCTACTAGGAAAGATGTCCTGCTAGATTTGATAGATTTCTTGTTAAAGAGAAGGCAAAGCGTTGTTAGTCACTGTGGTGACAGTGGACATGAAGTAGCTGAGTTCAAAATCGTTGGCAGAAGTAGGAAAAGGGACAGTAAAAGTTCATGGCCGTAAACTGGAGCATACGAAATTCAGCACCAACATACGAAGGAGCTTCTTCACAATGAAGGTGATGGGGCACGCTGCCCAGGGCGTGTTGTGGATTCTCCTTCTCTGGAGATATTCAAGAACTGTCTGGACATCCACCTGTGCAGCCTGCTGTCGGGGGCCTGCTTTGCAGGGCAGTTGGACTCAATGATCTCTGGAGGTCCCTTCCAACCCCTACAGTTCTGTGATTCATTCATAGATCCGGAGAGAATAGACTAAATTAGTTATGCTGGCCTTCCAGAAGAGGCCACCTAGGCAGAATGAAAGAAAAGTTGTGACACTAGGATCCCTTCCACTGCTTTTTAAAACATCTAATTCTAAACATCTAATTCTTTTCTGCCTTATAACAATTTGTGGGAAATTTGCAGCAGACGCTAGAAACAACTATAACAACATTCAGTATAAGCCCTCACCCACAGCTATGAATTGAAAACATTATCCTATTATTTTAAAACTCAGAATTAAATTCCTTTCTGGACAAAGACATACAAAGAGATTATACTTAGTGTCTTATCCTGAGCAAGATTTAGACCCTCATAATAAAATGAATATGGAACACTGAAATAGCTCTCTTTGACATTTAATCAAAACGAACCATTAAAGGTAACTTCTACTGATAGCTTCCTACACCTGCAACTGCCTTGCAACGAACATCCTGAGTTCTGTGTTCAGTACTGGGCTCTGCAGTTCAAAAAAGACAGGGAACTACTGGAGAGAGTCCAGTGAAAAGCCATAAAGATGATCAGGTTCCGGGAGAGACATGAGTCTGGTCACTCTGGAGAAGAAAGTCTGAGAAGGGATCTTATCAACGCTAATAAATACGTAAAGGGCAGGAGGCAAGTGGATGGGGCCAGGCTCTTCAGTGGTGCCAGTGAAAAATAAGGGGCAATGGGCAAAGACTGGAGCACAGGAAGTTCTATATGAACACGAGAGAAAAACTTATTTACTGTGAGGTTGAAGAGCATGGAAACCAGCTGTCCAGCCTCCTTCTCTGGAGATATTCAAAACCCACAAGGACACTTTCCCCACTCTAGGGAACCTGGTTTAGCAGTAGGTTGAAGTAGATGATCTCCAGGGATCCCTTCCACCATCTATGATTCTGTGATTCTATAATTAGCCCAAAGTCAGTCTGCTTCTTAAGTATGGATCTACTAAAAAATACTGCAGTACCAAGTTTGAAAAGCTTAGTTTACTAGATTTGTGTTACTTCTCACTAAGAAGTCTATCCTCCTCTGGAACACAAAAGCCTGAGAGGAGACAATCCATATTATTTCGGGGTGAGTATAAGAACTGAAGCAGTATTTTATATTTTTCCAGGAAAAAACTCTATAAGAACATAGATCTACAGCTAGCTATCAGCCACACACACTGATTAGTAACTGTCAGGAAACAAAATTAAAGGTAACAGTACAACCATATGTTTGACACTGTTCCCCTTCCCTCCCTCCTTATCTACAGAAAACTTTAAATCTTATAACAGATACATGCGCCTCAGTATGAAGAATCTTAATTACATTCTGAGTACTACAGAATTCAATTAGAAACATATCTAGCTGATACACTGGTTTAATCCAGGCATGTCCAACCCAGGCATGGCCCACAGATGGCCTAATATGGCTGGCAATGTGGCCCTCCAAATGCCCCTCACTACAGAAGTGACAGCTCTTCAACACAGAGCGGCCTTAGGCATGCACCTATCACTCAGCAACAACCAAACCAACAGTGCACTGCTAACACCGTCATCTGAAACCAGAGCACGGGGATGGCAGTGCTGACTCAAGTGATGGCAAATAATTGCATGCATTTTGATTCACTGGCTAAATACGGTGCTGTGAACAGTGAAGAATATGCAGCAATGCTTTCCATTTCAATAAAGGAGTTTGAAAATAGGTTTTAAGATTGCAAAGAAAACTGATTCATGTTTGTGACACCATTTTCAGTTGATATAAATAGATTACCTATGTATTTTCAAATTGAATGTATGTAATTGCAATCAGATATTCAACTTAAAAATCTGATCACATCTCTTCACCTTTTGTAAGACCTCTCCTACCAGAGGGAAAGATCCTTTGCTTCGCAACCACACCTTATCCACTTCATTGCTTTTCGGCAGTACATACATTTGTGAATAATTGTCAAGGATCCTTCATCAAGGATGAAGCACAGGAAGAGTAAAATTTCAGCAAAGATCTGTAATCTGATGAACACTTTGAGGGCTCACTAAGAACTGTAGCCACTTCCACTAAACCAGACTGATGTATTAGTTTTAGAAAAACAAGTTCAAATATCCCACTAGTTTTCTGCTTTCGTTCTCTTTTCATTATTTTAAAGAAAATATAAAAAATAAAATGCTTTGTTACTTATAAATGAACAATATTGTACATTTTACAAGGGCTGTTCTGAAAGTAATGCCTCCTGTATTATGCTGGTCTGTAATGTCAGAGGCAGATGGTGGTGGTATAGCAGCAGCAGTTGAACCTTCTCAACAACATTCCATTATTTTGTAACTGATGGGAGCAGAGCAGCAGTCTGACAAAGTGGCTCCTGACATGGAAATGTATATGGAGCAAAGGTGTGAAATCGAGTTCCTCCACACAGAAGAAAATGCACCCACTGAAACTGATGCTTGCTGAGCATTTATGGAGATCAAACAGCAGATGCGAGCACACTGAGGCAGTGGGTGGTGTTTTTCAGCAGTGGCAACAGTGGATCACTTCTGCTGGTGCAGATTTTTTAAGAGCACAGCACACAGGCTCATTCATCACTGGTGAAAATGCATGGCTAATGGTGGCAACTATGTTAAAAAAAAATGTTTTGTAGCTGAGAATTTGCTCTGTCAAATAGTGCTATTGTGCCCTTCATAAGTGTTATAGTTTCCATGGAAACAAACAGGAGGCATTACTTTTAGAGCAACATATTTGTATGCAGCCAAGACAACATCTATTCGCTCAATGCAGCCATGCAAGTCAGAAGGCCGGACTTAAACTCAGGGTTTAATCCATGCATTTAAAGTGAGAAAGAAATTCCACTTAAATCTAACTAATGTAGCTAATTGGTAATTTTATGCAGTTCCTTACTGAACTAAATTTTCATAGTCTATCAATACCAAAATAAAACTAACAAAGCATGTTAAGCTTATAGAAACAAGGAAATTAAAAACTTACCATATGCATAGGTTCTCAGAAGGAATGTATTTCTTATTCCTACAATATTATTTACATTCAAGTCAAACTCCACACAGCTGTTAGGAAAAATAAAAAAAATCAATAATCATAGTACTAATTTCAAAATATTTATTACTAACCAAGTGGCAGAGGTGGAGAAATGCACCCTTAAGATAACTATACTGTAGAAGCCTCCCAAACAGTACAAATTACACAGTTTGATTCTTACTCCAGTTTTGTCTAGAGTAGTTGAATTATTGATAGACTTCAACTACATAATCAAATACAGCTGTATTTATGGAGAATATATGCAGATACAAACGTAGAACACAGAACAGCTTAACAGATAATTGTTGGAATTCTAACAAGTCTTTCTCCCAAACAGAATTCCAGCACATGATTTACCATGGACACATTTGATGCTAATAAGCATTCTCCAACATACTCATTCAGCAGATCATGCTGGTGAACTGAAAAGGATACGCAAGTGGAAGAAGTCAAAACGTAAGAATCTCTTTGTTGCAATGATGACTAGGAATAATCAGCAAGCATTTTGAAATGAATATTCTTTACTAGTAAATAGTGCATGTTACTTAAAAAAATAGTGGAAAAAAATAAATATGGATCATAACTATTTCAGAGAACACAATTTTTAATAACTGTTTCATTTTTTGTTTTTAATGATATAGTGAGGCAAACAAGCATTACATGCTTTATTTTTATCTGTTCAGCAATGAAATTTGAATTTCATACTGTCTACACATGTTAACTACCCATAGTACTAAAAAACCTATGAGGGTTGCTCCTGAAGTAATGCCTCTTGTTTTATTATGCTGGCCTGTAACATAAAAGGTTGTCAGTGGTATGGCAGTAGAGGTTGAACCTTTCCACCAATATTCCACTACATGTTGTTGCCATGCGACAGATGGCAGCAGAGCAGCCGTCTGATAAAATAACGCAAAGCAGGCATCTGACATGAAAACTCATATAAAGCAAAGGTGTGCCACACAGTTCTTAATGTAAAAATGGCATGCACTGACAGTCATTGACACTTGCTGAACTTCTATGGTGATCAAACAGTGGATGAGAGCACAGTGAGGTGGTGAGTGGTGCATTTCAGCAGCAATGATAGCAGGTCACCTCCAGCGGTGCAGATTTTCTTTGAGCGGGGCATGCAGACTCTTGTTCATTGCTGGCAAAAATGCTTAACTACGGTGGTGACTACGCTGAAAAATAATGTTTGTCAGGCATAACTTCCTCTTTGTGAAGGCACACTCACTATTCCTTATGATTTTCTTCCATTTCATATGCCTGGGAATGGTTTCAAGGGTAACCTATTTCATTACCTTCCAGGGATTGGGTCATTCTTCTTGCTCTTCCTGAACATATGAGCAGCATTTGCTTTCCTCTGTTTTTCAGGTACTTATGCCAGTTGATATAATCATGCAAAAATTAAAGAGTGGCCTCACAGTCACATCTGTCAGCACCATCAGCCCTTGTGAGTGCACGCCACCAGAGCCCATGGATAACACAAGGGGAATGGTTTTATAGTCAAGAGGAGAGATTTAGGCTAGACATTAGGGGTAAATTATTTATTCAGAATGTGGTGAGGCACTGAATCAGGCTGCCCAAGGAAATCTGTGGATGCCCTATTCCTGGAGGTGTTCAAAGTCATGGTGGATGTGGCCCTGGGCAACCTGATCTAGTGGGCAGCAACTTACTCAAGTAAGGGGGGACAGGAACTAGATGATCTTTAAAGTCCTTTCAAACCCAAGCTCTTCTATCATTTTATGACTTGCAAATGATCAGCTTGCTGAAATATTTTCTGACCAGATCCTTCTCCTCTAAATACACCCTTCCCATTCCAGCCTTCCACCCTGGCATTTGGGACCTGGGATTCTTCTAAGTTGGTCTTGCAAGTAAAAAAGGCATTAAGTACCTGAGCCTTTTCATCGTTCTGTGACACCACACTCCCAGTCCCATTCAGCACTTTATCCACATCTTCCCTACTCCTTCCTTTGATAATGACGTACTTGTAAAATCCCTCCACATTGCCTTTGATGTATCTTGACTGACTCAATTCCATTTGGGCTTTTAAATTTACTAACTTCATCACCGGATGCTCAGACAACATCTCTGTTTTCCTTCCAGGTTACCAATCCTTGCTTCTATGCTCTGTAGGCTTTTTTTCTTAATGTTAGATACTTACTATATCTGATAAGAACTACATTGCTCCCTATTCTAGTATATTCCTTTTAGTTACTTATTTTCATTGTGTTCATAAAAAATACAAAACCAATAAAAGAATATGTAACACATCCACTTCACTCCAATTACTTCCCCTTCGTAAAAAAAGGCCATGAAACTAGTACATAACATCATGAATCAAACATTTAACACTACATTTTGTTTAAACATGGAATATCTCCCTAGAAGAGGGAAGATTGTTTTCTTGATTTAAAATATTTTCTGCCTTTTAGAAGACTATGCCATTACTAGAAACTAAATATTGTTTTGGTATTGTTTGCATATTGTAAAAAGCTGTGAACTGGTCCTTAAGTAGCTCAATAGTCCAGCTGTTTCCACAGAAAGAAAAACTGTTTTTCGCAACAGTTTACTTCCTATCTTTTTTTTTTCCCCCCCCTGCTACAATGCATCTGTCAACTGGAATCCTCAGTACACAAATTGCCTGTAGAAATACACAATGTCCTGCTATTAGTTCACATCACAGAAATGAAACAGCAGCCCCATCAGAAGAAGAGTTTTGGATCATCAAGGAATTGCTCTGCCACTGCACACTAGCTGTACAAATTTGCAATACAACTACAGCACAACATAAACAACAATAACAAAAGACTGCAATGGGCTAACTTATATAGAGAGCAAAAACACAGACCATTTTCCCTTGTCAAAGTGCAAGAAATGAAGCTGAACAAAGTACTTGCCTGACTTTATCCCTGAACTTCACTATTGGCACTTTTGCTCGAATCAGCTGAGGTCGCTCAATGTAACTTGCTGAAAGAGAAAAATATTTAGTTAAGTTTCATGCAAGATGCCTTAAAAAAAAAAAAAAGCTCCTGGAATCAAACTGAGTGATCTACAGCAAACAGAAGCTTAGTACATTTAACAAAAATATTCTCAGAAGGGTGGTGCTAAATTAGGAAACATTTAGCAACTGCTGTGGAAGTGCAATCTAGGAAAGAGTATAAAAATGCACTAAACATAAGAAGAAAACAATAGGTAAAAAATTTTCAGCAGGAAATACTTTCAAGAAATGTAAACATAAGGAATGCCAGTCTAAAGTGCCTTCACCAAGTAGTACTTACATTATTCAGGATTTCTAATATCATTACAGATCAGAAATAAGGGAGTAAGAACACACCTATATATACACCTATACACCACACACCCAGATAGCTAAGCCCAGCACCATGTTACAGCAAATGGGACATGATTCAGCTGCATAGTTTTTAATTGAGTCTAATTTTCTTACGATAGAAACTACGCATTTTACTGATAAAAAATACTAGTGTAACTGCACCTTCACTGTGCACAGATAATGCTTAAATTTTCACTTAAAATCTTTTTTTTTTGATCAACAGAGTAAGTACCATGAAAGACTTTTCCCAATGAATTACCTCCGAAACAGGGAATGTGATTAGCAGCTAAGATCTCAATTTCAAACAGAGACGGAGTGAGTTCAATTTACATTTTGCTTTAACAGAGATAGGATACACATTAAGTACACATCACAGGATGATTATCCTCAAAGTATCAACACCCAAAACCAAACACATGAACCCCTGCCAGATGCATCCAGTGCCACTAAGTGCATCTTTGCACTTCACTACCCAAAACTGCTGCATCAGTCATGTTACCTGCCATTTACCAGTTCTCCTCAGTATCTCAGACTACTCTTAATGTTTGCCATAATCCTAAATACAAAGTGTCCACAAAACAGCAACAGAAAATAAAGAAAAAATGAATCTGTAGTTTAAATGACACGTGCTTGGGCAAGAATCACAGTTTAACTCATTTCTTATGTTGCAAAATATAGGTCATTTGAATTTGACTATAGTTAACTTTAGACATTTTCTACTTGCTTCTGTAAGTTAACCTCAAATTAGCACTCACTTATTAGCATAAGTGTGAGAAAGATAGTAGTGCAGATTAAAGATAACCTTAAATGAGAGCTGATGTTCACTTTTTGCAAAACAAATTTTTATCAGTTTGGATAGTTACTTTGATTGAATACTGCCAGCTCTATTGCGCTTGGGTGGTATCTTCAAGTGAAACTTTTCAGGACTTCTGAAAGTGTTTTATGGATATGCTGTTTGGACAAGTAGGACAAAGTAATCCTCTACTTATATTTGAATGCATATATGATCCCAAGCAACACATAGACAGACACACACATATGCACACACACCCCTCTGCCTTCAATACATACCCAGAGAGAGAAAAGGAAAGTCAATCTTACTACCGTACTATAAAGGAAAAACCTTACAGCTGGTTCTGTGGTCTATCTTCACTAGACATACAATGCAGTACAACTTACACTAATGCGTCTATTTCTACCTGTACCTGATGACATCCAAATCTCTCTCCACAACTCACCAGAACATTCTGAACTTAAAGCTATGGAATCCTGTCTTCTTTCTTTGCCAAATTTATGATAAAGACACCTGACATATGGGTGCGGGTGACAACTGTTAGTACCCATATGCATGCCACATCAATTTAACTTTCCTCACTTACAGTCCTTCTCAAGAGCCTGTTAGGTATTAAAGGTATTTGTTCTAGTGGAAACCCACTTCCAAACATATACTTGTATACAAGTACCTTCCAACACCAGATAGGTACTTGTGCCAAAATATTTGGCTACAAAAAATAAAAACAGTCAAGTCCAATCTGTTTTCCAAGGGTAACATAGAGCAGGTAATATCAGAAGGCAATGACCTGACGCTAACACCCTTAGTGGTTCACAATGATGACACTGCTAGCAGAATCTCTGTTGTACATAAGCAGTAAATTGTAGTAGATGAAATAAATACAGATTGAATAAGCATCTTAGTATGCTATCTGATCTTGATGCTATGACAGAAGGTATACACAAAAATCTTGTAAAGAATTCCACACAGCAACTTCAGTTTTGGGCATGTAAATGAAAACAAGTCACAGATGCCACTTCAGTGGTGAAAAAAACATAATCAATCCAATGAAGACTAAGTACTGTCATCATAAATAAAATAAACTATTCACACAGAATTTCAGATTAAGCAATTTAATTCTATCTTTTCTTTTGCAGAATAAATGATCAAGTGACTGTACAAAATATTACTTCCAAACATGGTACAAGCCAAAAGGATCTTCGGCATCCTACACATACAGCCTGATCTCATTAATAGCTTTATACCAATGAAAGATAAACTAGATATTCTGGCACAGAAATCTGAATGCAGAGTAATGAAGTACCTAGGACAGTAACATCTAGCACAGGATGAATTAATCATTCATATCCAGAATTCAATTTTCTTGTAAAGTGACGTCTTTTTGCAAAACCATATTTTAACTGAACAAATGTTTTCTTCCTCTTACGTTAAATAATATCTTACAAACTGAATTAAAACAAGATACAAGCCCTAGAGAATGACAAACCATTAACAGAACAAAACATCATAAATATATTGTCTACTATCAATTAATTGTAACTGGCATATACTGATAGCATCATATAATAAACAGAATAATCATGTGTTGTATCTACTCTAAGTAAAAGAGTCATGCTATTCTAAACCCATTAAATTTCATCATCTCTATGATGGACTGAAACAGGAGTGTTAATTAATAACATTTGGTTTTATGGCAAGAAGTTTAGAGATGCTAAACAGTTGTGAAGAATTCACCAAGGAGATGTGGCAATGTTTCTAGGTCACATTTATTACAGCCCTCTGTTTTATCTCATATATACATAAACTATTCATGAGCAAGCAAGAAGGTAAGAGGAAAAGCTTGAAGATCTTAATGCTAATCAGGTAGAAGCAGGCAGGGAATGAAGAGTGCTCTTCTTAGGACATAATGTTATTCTTTCTACGTCGTGTTTGGAAAAATTAGAAAGATTTACATCCATACCATCATTAAGTACATTATATTCTCACCGACTTGCAAAATCCTTCAAGGTCATTGATTTTAGCTCAAGTTCCCTACTAGACAACTCCTACAAGGATTATGTTCTCAAATCCTGTTCTGACCACTACTGCATTCCTTTGTAGAACTAAGAGAAAAAGTCCTAATTAATTCAGACAGTAAGCATCGATGAACATAGTACAGCTAAACTGCTGTTAAAATAAATCCTGCCTAGACTGGATTAGTCTAAAGAGAGTAATAAAACTGAGGTTTAATTCTTCTTCATTTGTATTATTTTCTTCAATACACTGTAATAGTTACCAGCTCAAATTCACTTTTCTCATTTGTAAAAGACATTGGTTTGATCAGAGTTCTGCACATGCGCCAGTATTGTACAAATGTACACATGCAGGTATCTGAACAAATACTTCTATAATAAATCTACATAGATCTTTGAAAGAGGATGTAAGGATTGCAGTAACATATCTCTCTACTCTAGTAGAAATACAATACCTACATTTGAGACCAACATGTCACATAAAATACTGAATAAATATCAGAAGCCTCCTCCTGCTTGACTATGCAACTTGACAATTCAGAAAAGAACATATCTTTATTTCAGTCAGTATTCTAAATGCAGTGACAACACAGCCCCTAAATCTGATGGCCTTGAGTTTCTTGCTCATATTTGTTAACTTTTGCAAGTCTAAAATGAAATAAGCTGGAGTTTACATGAATGCTGAATCTCACTAGAGAACTCCTTGAGTGAAACACTCATCTAAAAATCAGAGTTAATGACATAAAGAGTGAAAGAGATGGCCCAAAGTTCTGAAGATAGTTTACATACAAGAGGTGAGAAGCTGAGAAAAGGATGGATATAAGCTGTACAGTGAAGAACAGTATCACATACTTATTTTAGCTTTCATTTTTAAGCGTACAATAACATTACAGTCCAGGAAAAAAGAGGATGATAAGAGACACGCTTAGAAAAAACTCCCAAGTTTCTGTTTTATGGTCATGTAGTAGAAGATTTAAAAAAGCTTAGAATACTACCCATTTCACAAATGCTTACAAAATGCTGACAGAAAAACACCAAAAAACTTCTTTCTAGCCCTTTAACTCCTACACAATGCAAGATTAAGAACTTAGTTTTAAGAAGCACATTTCCTCAATTTCTGTGCAAATCAAGCCTGAATCCACAAATCTATAGGAGTGCCCACAAGACACCACAGAAACTAATATTGCTTTCCTAGAGGCGAAGAGAATGCATATGAATTTAGATTCTGAGGGCCAGCTTGGGGAAAGAAAACAAGATAACTATTCCTTTTCAAATCACACAAGCTATTCTTAAATTGTGAATAAGAATTATATTTGTTTAAATAAGCTTTCATCAGAGTAACTGGAAAACCTCCTTGTACTGAACTTCAGCGCAATTGAAAAGAAGTCTGTAAATGAATTAAATACAAATGAAAAGACATTATACAGAAAAGCATTTTCATTTTAAGTCACGTGAACGCTTCTGAACCTTATCCTACCAGCTCCATCTACATGACACAAGATAGATGGCTAGATACATGAATTTATGTCCACAGTGGTGTTAAAATTACGAGATGATCTCAGAGGTCTACATACCACAACTTACAGAATTAGCCAGGAGCAGTAGTATCAGCATTTTGTCTGGCCTCATCTTCCACAGAGCAATTGGATTAAATAAAGTTTATCAAAAGCACATGCAATGTAACAGAGAATTGGGAAACAATTCGAAGAGGGTAATAGCAGAAGAAAAACTTTCAGGGACTGTTGTCCCTGAAAGACAGGAATGTTTTTCTGTTAGCAGTACCCTGGAAAACAAACTTGTTTTTGTCTAAAACTCTCTCAAACATCTTTTGAAGGGAAAAAAAAAAAAAAAGAGACAGTGAGAAAGTAAGTGCTCCCTTTCTGGCCTCTGAAAACAAACTAATTTATCACTGTATTTCTCAGCAATGGAAATTACTTGTATTACTTGCAAGTGTACCAGTCTAAGCTCTGGACTACCTAAACAACAATCAGTACAAAATAGCAATAATAAGTAATTAAATATCAGATGCCTGCGCTAAGACAAACACTTCTGCTTTTCAAGTAAGCTCCTGAAGAATAGGTTGAAAGATTATAGAATCATGGAATGTCAGGGATTGGAATGGACCTTGAAAGATCACCTAGTTCAATCCCCCTGCTAGAGTAGGAACACCTATATCAGGTCACACAGGAACTCATTCAGGAGGATTTTGAATGCCTCCAGAAAAGAGAACCCTACAACCTCTCTGAGCAGCCTATTCCTGTGTTCTGTTATCCTCACAGTAAAGAAGTTTTTTCATGTTTTTGTGAAACCTCATACATTCCAGCTTACATCCACCGCTCTTTATCCTTTCTTTGGATGTCACTGAGAAGATCCTGGCTCCATCCTCCTGACACTCACTCCTTACATACGTAAAAACATTACTGATGTCATCTCTGTCCCCTCTTCCCCAAGCTAAAGAGACCCAGCTCCCTCAGTCTTTCCTTGTAAGGGAGATGCTCCACTCCCTTAATCATCTTTGTGGCTCTGCGCTGGATTCTCTCAAGCAGTTCCCTGTCTTTCTTGAACTGAGGGCTCCAGAACTGGACACAACACTGCAGATGCAGTCTCACCAGAGCAGAGTGTAGGGGAAGGAGAACCGCTCTCAACTACTAACCACACCCTTTCTGCTACACCCCAGGATGCCACTGGGCTTCTAGGCCATATATGCACATCTGCCTGTAAAGAAATTCTGAAGTCTGCACAAAGATTTACAGTTCCTATTGCCATTGCAGGAGTAAGTAGTGTCATCAAAGACTGTATCACAAGACTGAGAACTAGAGGGACAGTCACTGGTAATAGTAAATGACATGATTTTTAATATTTATTAATATTAATTAATATAAAATAATAAAATTAATATAAAATTAATATAAATATTTAATATTTTTAATAATTCAAGTAGTGGTATAAAACCCTAGAATAAAAGAATTATTAACTTTGGAAAAGACCTCTAAGATCATCTAATCCAACCATCCACCTACCACCAATACAGCCCACTAAACCATGTTCTTAATACAACATCTGCATGTTTGTTGAACACCTCCACAGATGATGATTCAAGGACCTCCCTGGGCAGCCTGTTCCAGCACCTGACCACTTTTTCAAGTTCTTCCTAATACCCAGCCTGCACCTCTTCTGGCTCAACCTAAGGCCATCCCCTTTCCTGTGACTAGTTATAAAAAGAAAAGAGGCTGACCCCACTTCACCACAACCTCCCTTCAGATGAGAGAGCTCCCCTGAGACTAAACAATTCCTTCTCCCTCAGCTACTCCCCGTAAGGCTTATGCTCCACACCCCTGACAGCTCTGTTGCTCTTCTCTGAACACGCTTCAGGGCCTCCATGTCTTTCTTGTAATGAAGGACCCAAAACTGAACACAATACTCAACTCAATACACTACAGCTGAATGAATTTAGGGGGAGGATCACCTCCCGTGCCTGCTGGCTGTATTATTTCTGAAACAAGACAAGATGCCACAGGCTTTCTTGGCCACCTGGGCATACTACTACCTCACGTTGAGCCAAGTGTTGACCTATACCCCTAAGTCCTTTTCCTCTACACAATCTTCCAGTCACTCTGCTCCAAGCCTGTAGTGTTGCAAAACCTCTTTCATGCAAAAGGCATTTACTTTTAGGTCAAGAACAACCCCATTTTCATCTGAGAGGACCCTGAACAACTCATAAAAACCACAAATTTACTTATTCCTCCTATATGTCTTGGTACTGTTAACACTTAAATTTTCTTCTCTAGGCACCCTAGTTAACTATCTTACAGGTATCAAGACCAAAAAGAAAAAAACAAACAAAAAAATTTCACAGTCTTCTGCGAGTGACAGCTTACTTTACAAAATTCTTAAAGTTCCGTCCACAGAAATGCAATGCATTCTAAAAAAGTATTAGTACACTAACAGAGGTTTCTAAAAAGGAAAACCACTTTCCTCACATCTCCCTTTCTACTCCCAGTTATTCTTCATGATGCAAAAATCATCTGAGATCCTGCCCATACTTGAAGCTTACTAATTTGGGGAGCAATATTTAGGCTTCTCTATTTACTACCTATCAGTGCCATCTCACACTATAAGTAACACTAAGTATTTTTAACTTCAAATAATACTGTGATTAGAAGCTTGACAACAGAAATGCAATTGAAATTGTTATAACCATGCATCAAAACTTCTAAAAATGCCAATAGTCTTACCACCTCACTGTAGTCTGGAACTTACAAAGTTTAGTACTGAAGAGTTTTTGGACTAAGCTGAGTATATGCCTTGCTTCAGTCTTCTGATTCACCTGAAACATAATACTGAAGTTAAAGAAAAACATTGTTGCCTCCAATTTAAATTCCTTATCCTTATGCAACAAGCATGCTTTACTTCTCAAATTATGAAAAAATAAACAGCACAGAAAACATCCAACACAGTAAGACACAGATACACCAACCAAGATATACCAAACAGATATACCAACACATTCATCATCACGTGTTCAGTGCAGTAAAAGTCAGATAAAACATACCCAATTCATATCCAATATGCTAAGTAACTATTACACATCCAGATACAGAACATGAAGGGGAACCAACCCCACCCATATAAAAATGTAATTTGTTCCCTTCCTTTTTGTTTATGCTCCAGTTCCTTCAACATAATGCCTTATGTAAGTGGGTTTTTTTTGTTGTTCAATCAATTCTCTCAATTAAAATTTTACTTTTACAAAACTTCTGATATTTCGCATATCAAAATCCTTCTTACACCTCCTCACTGAAACAGGTGACTAAGAATCTAAATAATAAATGACAAAGTTGTACTTCTTAAAAGTAGTTCCTGCATCTAAAATGAATTCAGTGTTCTTTAGACAACCTTCTGAATAATCTTAGGCAACCTACTTCTGCTTTGCTCTCTCCATTTGTGAAATGAAGACAAAGCTCATTTTCAGAATACTTTGCTGGGTTAAAGAGTTTATAAGGTTAATTTAGTATGCGCAATGTTATGAGACCCACGAATCATAGCTATAATCAGTGCAAAAAGATGTTATCCAATCAAAAGAGTATTGACATTTTTCTTTCATTTTAGAAGCCAGCCTTATAAAAGCACATATGCTTTTAAATGTTATTGAATAAAAAGTGTTCAAGTTATAAGAGAGTGCATCTGATCAGACTTTAACTATACACATAAAAATATATATTTAATTACTTACTGGTTCTTCTTTAACCACCAGACATAAATCCCCATCACTTGTACGAGTGCCAAATCCATTCAGAGAGGACCCAACCAAAAAGAGCCTGCTACCTGTACAAAAAGAACCACAGAATAAAACCTGGTGTAACACGTCGTAGCTCAGAGTAAGGAAGAATTGTGAACCTCAACAACATTCAAACCAATATTAAGTAATCAAATTCAAAACATACATGGAAAAATTCGCTGAATTTCCCTCTGGAGTTCTGATCTGCAGAGCTCTTTTCTATTCAAATCACACGTCTGCTGTTGGCATGCTTGAAACAACTCCAAAACCTGCTGACTTAACTTGACACACATTCGAAAAGTAAAGATAAATGAAGTGAACATTCTTTCTTCTTGCAATCATAAGAAAAAACAGAAAACTGAGTTTAAAAAAATACAAGTCAGTATTGTTTCACATGATCTGTTCCATCATTTTAGTTCACTTAAATTCATCCTGAACACCTGCCCTGGAGAAATCGTTGTTATTTTTATTTATGTATTTTAATTGTTCAACCATTATCTTCAGCCTGTCAAGGAAAAGCAGTAAAAGACCAAGAATATCTTCTGCTGACTTAAATATCAACTGTTTGCCTAGAAGTAAGTAGGACAAAATGAAGAATTAAAACTGACTTATGTTGGCATCATTATTTTGCGCAATGCCAATGATTAAAGAACTAATCAGATCTCTAGTGAAAACAGACACTAACTGATCCTCTTCATCCACCACCATATATGCATTAATAAACAGACATAAATATTAAAATAAATCTTCTGTCATGTCGGTGCAGATAAAACATTAACACTGACTAAACAAAAGCTTTTTTTTTTTAATTAAAAAAAGAAGAAATTAGCTTCTCTGATGTTACTCGATGATTTTATCAGAATTCTCCCTGCTCCCATATCCTTTGACTAATGAACTCTTCCTTCTTTCCTTCTCTTCCTTCCTTCTAGCTTCTGCTGTTTCTAAAACTGACATGTAGACATCCTCAATGTCAAAAGCAAACGGCTTACATAAACAACAGGTAGACTATTGAAAAATGTTTCAAATACCAAGGATCTCAGTGGCAGCTACAGTTGTTCATATTCCTTCTAAGGTGGGCTCAGCATCTGAGACACTGTGACAATGTTAAAGAACCTTTCTGAAATTTTTTTGGCCCACCTCAGCAACCCTGTATCCTGCATATGCAGAAGGTAGATACCAAACACGGTCACAGAAAGACAATACCTTATCTTTGGCCAGAGGAAGCGTTGTTTCTGTAACGTCCGGAAATGAAATATCTTGCAATCGAGGAACACGTATACTTAAATCTGGTACATAACACACATTGAACAATGGAGATGATCCTGAAAACAAACATGCACTTTCTTCTGTTGAAGGCACTGCTTGGTTAACTGCAGGTGTTTCACGGCGAGGTGAACGATATCGCTGTCTTTTGACATCGTATGGAACACTTTGTTCACTTAGTCTCCTAAAGAAAAAAAAGAAAAAAAAAAAAAGTATTTTGCAAGCTTTTTTGCAAGCTTCAACCTATGACTAAAGAGTAGTAGTTACTGCAAAGAACAAACACTAATGATTAACTACATGACTGTTTCACTCTTTTACAGAGCAGACAGTATGTCCATCCTAAGTTTCAGGGGAAATTAACCTGGAATGAGAAGACGGAACACAGAACGGCAGAAGTGCAGCTTCCATTTAAGTGAACTGACGCTACCACTCACCAAAAGTACTTATACTAACCAGCTGAAACTAAATGTCAAGCTTAGTTAGGCAGGGCGGCTAGGAAAGATGAATGTTGATCATGCTATTTTTGTGACCACCTACTTCTTATTTTTTGTAAAATATATTTAAAAGAAATTTGCACTTAATCTGTGTAAAAGAAGTGCACTGAGGAAATTCTGCGCATCCTGAATACTCAGGAGGTTAATAGGTTAATAAAGAGGTTAATAAAATCAGTATTGGGAAGGGGAGGAAAAAAAACTCAACCAAACAACCAACGTAAATGTGGCATTTGTCAGCGCAGGCTTAGATTATAGACAGTAAAATGTCATCCAGGCAAAAAAAAGAAACACTTTTTTTTTGACAAATCAAACTAATGATACTAGTTAGCCATACCTAAAACTAACATTTTATTTTCAAACACAAACTTGTAAATTTCCCCCATAATTCACCTGTCACAGGAATTTGTCTATCTTTAAGAACACAGTGATCTTAACAGAAAGTCCCTTTGCATCTGAATTTTTATATAGAATAAACTGTACTGAAAGTTGATCGACGTTTGAATATTGTGAACTACCCACAGAAAAGTAAATACAAGGACATTCAACTTTTATGCACCTAGTATTGCATATAAGCTAACTAGCACAATAGTGTTCACGTACTAAGTAAAAAGCCAACATGAAATCAAGCGTACTCGTGTCAATGAATTAAGAATCAGTGAAACTGGAATTACTTCTTGCTATCAGAAAAGCTGGCAGCAATGTAGCCTAGGGACCAGGACAGGTAGTATTATCAATGAAATACAAAATTCTACTTAAGAGACCTCAAATTATCATTTCAGTTTTCAAGTGTGAGAGAAGTTCTGGTAACATTCCCTACCCTCAGTTTTAAAGGAACTCACAGTGTAATGTTAAATCCAAACATGAGACTGTTTCAACAGAAATAGCTTAAGAAGAGTCAACTCGAGATCTAAGGATTAACTACTTGTCTGCAAATCTTTTAATGCGACACAGCTTTTCAAGAGGAAAAAAGCATGCGTGCAGCAGCATGAAACCAGGAACATCTCTAGTTCACGCAATGCCTATATGCTCAATTACAGTTAAACACCATGTTTTCATATACAGTTCCTTTCTGTTAAAAACCTGGTTGAGAAACTGCATATAAGAAATAAATATGAAGAAAGATTACGAAATTTGCTCTGTATCAGATGATTCACGAAATTGTTAAAAAGTGTGCTAACATGTATCGACTACTATTTCAGAACTCCTAAGGAAGATAAGTAATCTTTTTCTAAAATGCCAAGAGAAAACCATGCTCACATCTGAAATTCCTTTTCTTCTTGCAGCTGAAGAAACAAAATTACCTACATTTGTTTTTTGAGAAGCAGGCAAATTGTTTCCATACAAATTGTTTCCTCCTAAAAACCCACAAAACTTAAATACGAAGTCCTAAATTCAGACACCAAAAGCCAAAACATCGCATAATTAAGGAAAACAGAATAAACATTTACTGTTTCCACAAACACTGCAGTTTTAACTTGCAAATATACAGAAGAGAACACTCACTGACACAAATCCTCCCATAGTCAAGCATACAAAGAATATGGGCTATCAAGGCATAAAAAGAAAATGCACAAGTCACAGTTCCATAAGGCCACAACTGCTGGAAAGATAACTACATGTACCAAGCCACTTATGAGGACTAAAATTCTAAACAGCATATACAAGAATGTTTTGAAGTTCCATGACATGGAGGTGAGGGGAAGGGAGGGAAGAAAATCATCAGTTCTGTTCAATATTCACAAATTTTCTAACTAAATGCAACTTGAACAAAAAAATTAGTATTGAATAAACTTTGTCACATGCTCAGTACAACCAGTATTAACTGCACACCCACCCACTTCCCCATCCATCTTACTTTTTTCCTCGGAATGTCGGGGAAGGAGCAGATGTATTCACTGGACTGCCATTTCCATAAGTCAATGGTTGTGGTGTACGAGCCAGTGCAGTCGCAAGGTTCCCACCCAACGAAGCCCTGGAAAGACTACAGTCTATAACTGTTATTCACATAATGACTAAAACATGACTAAAACTCTTTATGAATTGCTTATTTTGCTCTGTATTATTAACTGATGTAATGGCACCTTGCACAGTACACACAACACGGCAGAGCACTAAAACTTGTAAATCAGTGCAAGAAATTATACAGCTCTGTTTTACGTGTGGCACACTCCAATCTTTAAGTCTAACAAAGTTTAACGTTAAAAACACTAAAAAATATCCCCCCAAATAGAAATACTTCTTTCAAAAGACAGTTAACAGTACTCATCAATTCAATCTCCAATAACAAATTTTACCATACTTACATTGCATTCTGAAAGTTAACATGAGCATTAATAATCTGCTGGTGGGAGAGAACAGGTCGTACGTTTAAAGGAACCTTATTCAGGAAATTATTCTGTTGTAGATGTTTAGGAGGAAAGGGTGGACGACCCAAGTTGGAGGAGTTTGGGAACATGCTCCTTTGCTAAAGGTGAACATGTATCCTTTTACCTTCAAGAAAAGCAAATAAACAAATGAAAATAGGCAACAAATAAGAGTTACCTCCTAAACTTTACAGTTTAAAACTCTGCATTATTTAGAATATTTTTCTATCTACTGCTTAAGAAAATTATGATTGCATGCTGCAAAGGAGCTGCATCTCCTTTCAGGACAAGATGGAAAAATAAAAACACTGTATTTTCCAAGTTTCACAATTACTATCTATTTATTTTAAAATTTGCTTTTTTGTTTGCTCCCCTCCACTTTACTCTTAATTTTAGAAAAAAATCCATGAAACAAAATTTAAGATTTATAATCTCAAGGAAAAATAATTTATTTGAATGGAAAGTGTTTCATAATCCAATTATTCAAAAACAATGTTTGTAACATACTCCATCATAAGACCATGCAGATGCTGCTGATTACCAAGCATAAGCAAAATCAGCTTTTTTGCATGATATTCAAAGAAGCTGCAGAAAGATAACAGCAATTGGAAAGTAATCTACTAATACTTTAAAAATAAATACATAGCATCGCTTTATACATATGTTTATACAGTGGATTCCATAACAGTAAAGTTAATTTTTTCTTTTAAATTTAAAATTTATTCTGGCACAATTGACTGCTATTTGCATGGACTATGCTTTATCAGAACTACTGAAGGAATCTTTGTCTGTGCAACACGTTCAACTGCTGATGAATTACAAATCCTCAGTACTGCACTGTAGGTTCAACTTATAAGATGGCAACAACAAAAACTCAGAATTTACAAGTCAAGACCAGATGATATGATTTTAAATACCAATTATCAATACTCTATACCTCTCTAAGCTACAGTGAAAACTTGGTATAATTTTGAAGTTTCTTCAATTATTGGTTTTGTTTTGTATTTTTTTTCCCCCCTTGGAGCTCATATAAGAACCTTGCAAACAAGGAGAAGTTTATTAAACATTTAAACATTCAAAAATCAGAAGAGTAATGGCAGTGTTTCCCTAATTATTGTATCAAAACCTTTTGTCTACCCAGTGCCATAGTAATGCAACTGCAAGAAGTATTACACAGTATCTAAGTTTGCAATAAAATACCACTTCTAGGTTCTCTTAATTATCAAACTAATCACTGTATTAACAGTTACATTAGTAGCTATTCTGTCACAGCATGAAATAAAACCAGTTATTTCTAGTTTCACTGTAGCAAGGTGACACATTTGCCACAGTCTTGACCTCATCTTTCACCTACCACTGCAAAATGTCTTTGTGTTCCAGCCTCCTCAGACAGCTCTGGCAGATGGTGCAAGCAGCATTAGCACAGAACCTATGCAAAACAAGTGCAAGGAGTTTATTTGTGCACAGCTCCTTCGACGAAAGGCCACTTGTCCTTCTCTCCCTCTCCCACTCCTCCCGGTTACCTGACATTTGTATGTAGTCTTAATGACACTTAAGCCTCAAACCCATGGAAAAGTACAAACAAAACATGCATCAAACTTGCGTTAAGAGAGGAAACAGACTCTGCAAGGATTACAGTGAGAAATGTGTAATTTGTTAATGGAGGGACTTAATCTTCACAGATGCAAGTCCCGTAAACACTCCTATTTCCACAGACAGCAGTTTAACAACAGGTAGCACCCCACACCTCTCTCTGATCTCCTCAGGTGCTTCTACAGCATTAAATATGCTGTACAGAAGGTGACAGATATATTCGATCAGCAACTTAGTAGAACCTCGCATCACAACTGAGGATATAGCTGTTACAGCAACAGGTTTTCCATCTTTAAGACTGCAAATAGCAGAGAGGGAAACTACAGAAAGGGGGGAAGGGACAGAGAGAGAGGGGGGAACCAAAAGCAGTGAAGCAGTTTCCCTGACTCGGAACCCGACGAGCAGTGAAGCAGTTTCCCTCAGTCGAAGCTCGGCACAACGCAGTGCCTCCGCTGCCCCACAGGAGCTGCGGCTGCACTTAGGCGGCTCTCCGGACAGTACCTCGACTGAGACGGCGGGGTGCTCCAGGAGCACTGCAGCTCAGGCTCGGTCCCTCAGAGGGGCACTTCCTTCAGACAAGCGCGTGCTTCTGCGGGAGGTAAACAAGGGACTGCCGGCACTCCTCCTCAGCGAGCGAGCCCGAAGGCCCGGCCGCGAGGCCCTTCCACCGCCCGGCCCAGGTCCGGCTCCGCCACGACACGAGCCGCCACGACACGAGCCCCGCCAGCACGCTCACGTCGGGCTCGCGCAGTGACCCGCAGCACCCACCTCGACCGCGTTTCGCAGACGGCCGAGCACGACACAACCGGAAACGGGCGGTCAGCCGCCTCGCCGGGCGCGAGCCCTCACCCGGATCCACACCGGGCGGCAGGAAGAGCCAGCGCCGCCGGCCCTCCCCACCGGGCGCATGCGCTGTCGCCAGTGACGGGTAGCCGGTAGCGGCGGAGGGTTGTCGCCGTCGGGTTGCGGCTCAGCTCCTGGGCGGGAGCGGCGTCGGCTCCTTCGCCTGCCTGTAAAGAAGCGGAGCGAACGCCTTCGTCGGGCTGCGCGGTCTGGCAGCGGTCGCTGTAGGCCGGGCTCGTCCTCCCCGCGGCCCAGAACAGCTCGCGCTGCCGCCCTCGCCCCGTGCTGCCTTGTCATCATGGCGGCCTCTCTGCCCCGGGGCCGGCTGCTGACGGTATGGCGCCCTGATAACTTGCAAGGAAATTCTGCCCGTTATCGAAGATGACAATTGGAAAAGGCAGACGTAGTGGCGAATTCCATGTGTTTCAAGGAATGCTTTGTAAAGACAAAATAGCCGAACTGAAAAGTGTCAGCTCAGCAAATTTTTTAAGCTGAATTTCAAATAGATTCGGTTATAAAAGCTAGTTAGGTGATAGCAGATGTGATTACAGAAAAATGGAAAGCGCAGCACACAGAAGTGCCCTGATTTAAGAAAAGATTTTTTTGAAATCAGTTAATCTCACCAGTCCACAGCCGGGTGAACTAAAGGAACAGGAACATCTATTGAAAAAGATTTGGAGAACAAAGCTGCTGATTTCAAGTTTTATGCTTTGGTGATAAATTACTGCTTCTACAGATAGAACTCGACTTTTTCATTCAAAGTATTGAATATAATGTCACCAAAAAAATGGCTTCTTGGGTGACACTGAATGACACAAATCTCTTGATTTGTAGGAAGCAGTTAAAAAAAAAAAAAAAAAAAAAAAAAAAAGCAATTTTCTTTAACCTTTGTCAACATATCTGGTGTAGTGTAGCTACTGGATAGTGTCCCAATGATGATTGGTAAAAAAGAGGAGCTTAATAGAAGAAGATGCAGTTACCACTAACAACTTAGGTTTGATGAAATATCACCATGTCAGACATCAGGAAAGTTTATGTCTAAAAGCTTTAAGAATGCATAATTTCATGGAAGTAGTCATCAAACTCTGAATTTCATAAAGTCCAAGGGACTGAATCATCACCAATTCCGGGAGATCCTTAAAAGTATAGCTGCTGATTATGGGGTCATCATTTACTTTTCTGAAGGAAGGTGGTTAAGTCAGTGTAAAAAGCTAAAAATTTAGGCTTTATGATTTGCAGAGTGAAAACAAGCCCTTTTACAGAATCAAAAGGAAAATTTCTGCCAGAATCTGAAGATTAAAAGAAGCTCACTTCTTTTAGCATTTTTATGCTTGGGACTGCTCGTTTAGATGAGTTAAACATGTGTCTTCAAAGTGAAAATAACCTTGGCTGTGTCTAGTTTCAGACAACAACAGCATTTGAAACAAAACTTAAATTATGGCAAGCTTAATTTATAGCAAATAATTTCATGCATTTTGATGCATTGGCTGAACACACTTCTGTAAACAGTGAAAAATATGCAGCTATGCATTACGTTTTGATAAATATGAGAGCAGGTTTCAAGATTTCCAAAAAAGTTATTTTTTTATATATTTGGGACTCCATTTTCAGTTGACATAAATACATTGCTTGCAAATTTCCTTATGATATGTATAGAGTTGCAATCAGACATTTAGCTCAAAATCTGCTCCTGTCTCCTTGCAAGACTTTCATAAGCTCTCTCTTACTAGAGAAAAATCTCTCTCTCTTCACAGTCACACCTTATTCATGTCATTGCTTTTTGGCAGTATGAGCATTTGAGAAAAATTATTGTCAAGGATGATGCACAGGAAGAGTAATATTTCACCAGAAATCTCTGACAGACGCCTTTAGAACTTAACTAAAAATCTAATCCACTGCCACTGAACCAGCTTGGTGCATTCACACAAAAACAAGACCAAACATAGCACTAGTTTTTATGACTTTGTTGATTTTTTAATATATATTTTAATAAAAAAAAAAAAAGTAAAAATAAGTTTTGTTATATAATACATTTGTTATATATTTTATATGTAGCTCAAGGCAATTCCCGTTCATTTAGTGTGGCCCAAGTAAGCCAAAAGGTTGGACAGCCATGCCGTAAGCTGTGTCTTGTGCAGCGTGTGGCTGTGACATTTCTGTGGCAGGATGGGGAGGAGTAGGTGGCAGTTCTGTCCCACTGATGAGCAGTGCCAAGTGGGACCTAGAGAGCAGGCAGTCAGTGCAGGTATTTTTAATTGATAGATTAATTGCTATCAAATTCAGAATTAAGTTCCAAAGTTAGTCAATAATATAATATTTGGGTAAAGAAATCGGGATTTCGCTCCAAGGGTGGTAGATGTACGAAGACTATGAATGCAAAAGCAAGAATGATCTGAAATACTTGCACCCTGAGGAGGGGTAGAACTGAGGATAAATAGTGTAACAGATACTTTTTCTTTTCTTTTCTTTTTTTTTTTTTTGTTCAGACTGCTCACCTGTTTTTCAAAATAGGTACACTGTTCTATGAAGGACTTGAAATAACCTAATGTTCTACAAATCAGCAACAGCCCTATGAGGCAGATCTCTGTGCTTTGACAAGAGAGCTATTCTGCTTTTTTCTCATTGTGTGCATTCTTCCATCCTGCTCCTGATTGTGATCCCTGAGAGTTAACAGATAGCATAGATCCCCTTGTATAAGAAAAGAGCTTCAAAGCCTTACTTTTGGTTTTAGTCATTCTTGTGAAGAATCAGGTTGCTTGTCAAGAGATAATCAGAGCTGAGCAACAGGGAGTTTGAAAACTAGCACTAGAGATTTCAGCTGAACTCCAGAATAGGATAGGATTAGGATTCATCGTGTACTTCTTGCCTCCAAAGATAATATTGTTTTAGAATAAATATGGTACAATTATTAGAACAGTTTGTTATGCAAATTTATTGGAACAACAGCAAAGAAACTGAACAATGAAATAAGTTTGTAATCCTTAATAGAAGCAGATGGCTGAATTTTGCCTCTAAAAACTGTAAATAACATTTATTTATGTTGGGTAGGGAAGAAAATTACTTTCAGAAGCTAATTCTGGATACAGCAATTCTTGTTACTGCTCCAGTACAGTAGTTAAAATCACTGTTATGGAAAGGAAACAATTAAACAACATTAAAGTTCTTGTTTGTTTTTGTTTTGTGGTTTTCTGAAACTTCTTTAGAGTTGAAATACTCCAAATTTAGGTACTATTTGAAGGTAAATAGTTCTGAAAAGTTTGATCAAAGGAGTTCAAAATTCAGTAGCTGGAGTAGGAAAAAAAAAAAGGCAAAAAATAAACAAAACCAAACAGAGGAAAAAGTTATTCTTCTATGGAAACCTTAAAATTCCTAAGAAGTCTGCAGCCTCTTTTCTCACTCTGTTTACACTGGGCAAGATGTATGGGAACTCAGCCAGCTGTATGTTTAGAATATGCTTTACAACAGCAAGCAGCCATATGCTCTCCTCACTGGGAAACAAATCAACTTTCTTAAAGCATTTTTCAGTATCAGAAACAGCCGGAATGTATCACTTTTTATGTTGCTCATGTTAGGGCCAGGTCTAAAATAATGAAACTGGCATTTCATTATAAATATGCCATTTTCATATTTTGTGCTGAGACCTAACATGGTAAGTAAATTAAAATAAGAAATGTAACTACGAGGAAGTGAACGGAGCTGAAAAGAGATTAATATGATGCAGAATCCACAGTGAAGACAGCAGTTTTTTCATCATGATATCCATATGATATACTTTGCCATTTGTTTAGCAACCAGGATATTCTGGGACTGATGCCAAACCAGAGACTTAGGTCTAAAATAAATTTTATATATGAGGCAAAAAGCAGCTTTTCTCAGGAAAACAATACAAGATATTAATAATGCTGCAAAGAACTTAAGTCAGGTGTACACAAATCTATTGCTATAGGTTGGCAGGCGTCCATGTAAGTATCTACTGCATTAAAAACATGATCCAAAAGTTTTGCAAATAAATACTGAAGGCAAAATGAATGTTTTTTTTTTTAATTGTTCTTTGTTTTTAATTAGACAAATGCATTATATCTTCCTCATTGTGTGACAGCCTCGTTCTGATGTTCAATGTTGAACCAGGTTTAATAATATTAGTGTTATGCCTGTATGTACTTTATTTGAGAAATAAGGTGACGTATTTCTTTATTACAATAAGGTTTTATATGCTCGTATGCATATCACACAATCTGCAGTGAACTATATTTGAAAAGCAGTGAGTATACCATAGACATTGACATTGAAATATATAGTGACTATGCAAGAAACACACACACATTGCTCCAAAAGTAATGCTTCCGATTTGTTTCCATGGAAACTCCAACAGATACAAAGAGCACAATAACGCTATTTAATGGAGGAAAATCTTAGCTACAAAACACTGCTTTTCAGCAGAGTCACCACCATGAGGAAAGCAATTTTGCCAGCAATGAACAAGAGCCATCATGCTGCACTTATAAAAATCTGTGCCTGTGGAGGTGACACACCGTCAGCACTGCTGAAACACACCATCCACTGCCTCACTGTGCTCTCATCCACTGTTTGGTCTCCATAAATGCTCAGCAAGTGTCAGTGAATGTCATTGGGTGTCATTTTTCAGATGGAGGAATTCAGTGACACACCTTTGCTCTGCATGCCCTTCCATGTCAGACACCAAATTGTTGGAATGCCCCTCTGCTGCCATCTGTCACACAACTAGAAAATATAACAGGATATTGGTAAGAAGGTTCATCTTCTACTGCTGTACCATCACCATCTGCCTCTGACATTGTGGGCCAACATAATAAAATCAAGGCCGTTGTGCTAAGTTGTTAATGCTGTGCACAAGTTAGTTTAGTATGTATTTGTTAACAATTGCATGACTTCAGTGATTTGGTATTGTAAATTTCGTAATTGGATTCCTTTAAACACAACTTCTTTTAAACCGGAGGTTCTAAGTTTTGTATTTTCCTTAATGTTGCTGCTTTCTCTGCTGTGCAAATAAAGACAAATTTTTAAAAATAAGTTCTGAATTTTGATTGAAAACAGTGGATGATATTAGTCGATTCTTAGCTCTCCAAAACTGTGCTTTCACATTATTTGCTTTATTTTCAATCCATTGTAGTCCTGGGGAGATACTGATGTTTCCCAACTCCTAAACTAATCAGTAAAGCTTTGGAGGGCTTTGCCTAATAAGCCAGTTTCTCAGGGTCAGATTTTTACTAAGGACACTAAATATTATGAAGTAGACATTTCTCTGTGGCTTGGTCTTTTTATCAGTGGGTGAGAAATGACCATTTAAAGTTAATGGCTCTGAAAACAGCGCTTAACCATTAGGTTAACTTCATGCAGATATTAGCATAGCCAAATGGAGGGACAAATAAATACAATTTCTTTTCTTTCTTAAAGAATTAAGCTTTTTGTAGAGACATTAGGTATGACGCCTGTGTTAGACCTGACCATACTGAATGCCTCAGCTAGGACACTGAGATTTGAACAAGCTGGGAGTGGCCTACTGTGGGCTAGCAAAGAAAATACTACTTGCTACCTGCTGTCTTCAGTTCCTTGCACTGCAAGATATTGAGTAGGTTGTGAGAACTGTTCTTTTTTTTTTACAGGATCATAGAATCATTAAGGTTGGAAAAGACCGTTGTGGTCACCTTGCATTCTGTTGTGTTACATTTTTTTACTGTCTCCATTTTTATGCCTGGTTTTGATAGTTTATTCTTTGTGGACAATGCAGCTGAACATTCATTTTGCTTAGTTCAATTTTTTCCATGTTTAAACACTAATTTTGGTCACTCAGATATATGTGATGATGGTATTTCATGGAAAAACATTCTCTAGCGCCTTTAGTGATAAAAATGTGTGCTGATGTGTCTGTAGCTGATGTTGTGTTTTGGATTTAGACTGAGAACAATGTTGATAACACACCGGTGTTTCAGTTGTTGCAGAGCAGGGCTGCGCAGAGCCAAGGACATTTCAGCTGCTGGTACAGACCTGCCAGTGAGAGGCTGGGGGGGCACGAGGAGCTGGGAGGGAACAGAACCAGGACAGCTGACCTAAACTGGCCAAAGGGATATTCCGAACCATTTGGCATATAAAACCAGAGAGAATAGGTCAGGAGGAGATCTGCAGCGTTGGGACGGTCTGGGCATCAGTCATCTGGTGGTAAGCAATCTTACAGCGCATTACTTGCTTTGTATTTTGATCTTTTCTCTTATTTTTCTCTCTCTTCTTAAACTATTCTTATCATAACCTACAAGTTCTTGTACATTCACCTTCTTCAATTCTCTCCTGGATTCCACTGTGGAGGGAGGGAGTGAACAGCTGTGTGTTGCTCAGTTGCATGCCAGGTTAAACCACTAAACACTACTATTCTGGTTATTATAGGCCTCTGTACACAAAAGCTGTTGTGAAGTTTGCCAAGTTTTAAGTACACTTGGCAGAATACAGTGCATTTTTATGTACTGTAAAAACTTTGAAATAAAATGTTCTATAGTTTCAGATTCTTTACTCAAGAAATCTGAATATTCCTATTGTTCAGTATAAAAAGTATCATAAACTTTATAGTACGTATTGTATGTGTTTTCTTCGAGGCTTTCCTCTGAAGCCTTAACGCAGAAGTAACTGAAAATGTGTTTTTTACTTAGCATTTAAGTAGAGCAGCATGTAAAAAGTTGGACCTCTGACTTTGCAAACCCAAGCTTCTCATGCAGATTACTAACATTTATATTACTATTACACTATAGAAGTGTAAGCAGTGAAGAAACAAGCAGATATCTGTGTGTATGGAATGCCCATGCACACTCTTGCCAGAATCAGTTAACAGAAGACCAATCAAAAGTTAGAGGTTCAAAATGAGCAGTGTACTGCAACAGTAATCTGAAGTATTTCTTTTACTCAAAACCATTATAGTATAAGTTTTTTAATGAGCTATAATTCAAATAATCAAATGTTTCCCATTTTACATTTGCAGACATATTGCTTGCTGCCATCAGTTTTAATCAGTTTTAATCTAACTATTTAGGACGGATAGTTTTTCAGCCAGGGTTGAGGAGGAAACAAAGTGGGGCTCCAAGGAGAAATTGCTAGCACCTTACCTCTAGATAGGCTACCACATACTCATTACACCAGCCTGAAGCTCAGTAATTGTTGTGAGATATGTATTAGTACAGTTTCTTCTGAATAATTTATGTTGCTGTGCAAACTGGGTTAGTATTAGGAGTCCTAGAAATGTCAGGTTTCAAAATAATCCTTCTATTGGTAAAAATATTCAGTGCAAAATACTATATTAAAGCAACATTGAAGATGAGCTTTTAAAATACAAAAGGCAGGAAGTGCAGTGTTAAGGTTGCCATGGAAACCTTAACTATACACCTTTAAGTAGGTAGTATGCTATTGGTTTTAATAACTTTCTCTTTGTACAACTCTATTATATGTGCTCTTTTCTATTATGTGAATTCTAATGATATCAAATGCTACTTATAACACATATTAATTGCATTGGCTACTCAGCAGACATTAGAAATCAGGTGTGACCTGTGCTGACTCCATGGAAATAACTTGCATGTCAATATTAAGGTAACTGTATGATGTGTATCCAGAAAACATACTATGGCTATTTTACCAGCTCAGAAATTGAGTGGTTTTTTTTTCTTAGAATAGTACAGTATGGCTATCACCTTATGGAGCATCATCATAGATAAAAATCATAGAAAACAGAGGCAGTTTACAGGAGGTAGAATGTAAGTGGTACTTTCACTATGACCATAGTATGCTTCTTCAGCAAAGCATAAAAGTACAGCATTCATTCTTTACAAATGTGCATTGTTTCCTCCAGTGCTCCATCTTGTACTTCACAAGAACATAGGTATTGCTCTTTCTACTCTATTTTCTTTCCTGACAGATCAGTTTTATACAGAACTGTATAAAATCTCTACAATTTTTTGTTTAGGCTGTGGAACTGAGATTTCCCCTGCCCAATTCCAAGTTCCATTATCTGCCTGTCAAAAGGGCAATTTTTAATGAAGTTTTGTCTTCTTTTAATTAGTCATTTCCTCAGTTAATATGCAAGAAGTGCAAAGATGTTGAACATGAGGAACCTCAAGTCAGGAGACCTGGCAGCAAGTAGTTTAACTTCTTTAGTATGTTATCTTGAAAAGTGCACATTACTCAGATGACATCCTCTGTTCATGATCGCAATTCATATGGTATCTTGAACAACCTGTTTCAGGAGGGGGCACTTTTGCAACTGAAATTTCCATTACATTTATTAAAGCTTGGAAGATTGTCATCAAAATAGTATTTAAAAAAAAAAAAAAAAAAAAAAAAAAAGATAAAATGCAGTTCATTAATTTTTATTTCTTAACCTGCTGGTAGCGCTTTTGGCAGCACTATTTGGTTAATAGTAAATACATTTCTAGGATGTATGAATACTGCAAAAGGTGACCATGATGTCCAGCTAAAGTAAAACCCTTGAACCTACAACTGCCATTGAGGACTGCCCCCTAAAAAGTCATAAATCAGGCTTTAAATATATTGATAAACTAATACAATTTTGGGGAGTGAAATATTAGTTGTTATTTAACATTTAAAGAACAATTACAGCCATTGCTAAAACCTGTTACAAGGAAAAAAGAATAAAAAATTAGATCTTCGGAAGTCAGAGAAGAACTTCAAATGAAAACTCTGAGATCTTAAAATACATTAATCCTCGTTCAGGACTCCATTAAGTACTGCTGCTGTATGTCAGTACAAACTTCCTGCAAAGTCATACCCTGCAAATAATCATTAATATGTTACTCATTAATTTTATGAAATATTAGAATGTGACTACTGGAAATTAAAAGGAAAATTAAAAATATTTTATTTGTTTCAGCTTCTCTATCCTTCAGGAAGATTTGACACTCCCTTAACAAAAATAATGCGGATGATAGGGAACTGCAGGATGAAAGGACCACTGTAGGTTGGCAGGCTTCTTTTGTAGCTTCTCTTTTTGCCATTTTGGAGACTGAATTAGGGGTAGATAGACTGCTAATTGGTCTAAGTAGTATCTTCTATTAATCTGAACTAGCTAGTGGCTCTTTCAACAAAGATGATTGCACCAGGACTTCTTCTGGTAATATCTAATGATTTAATTAATTTCAATTTTATTGATTTCTTTTTCAGTCATTTATGCCTTTGCAATCTTGACTTTGTGTCCACAGCCTAGATAAGCTGGATGGCTCACAGGTTTATAGTTGCAAGGACACCCTCTGGGGTGCCCATCCCTCCTCTCTCCCACTGCTTTATAAGCTTTCCTTTGCTTTTTCTTACCAACGCAAGAAAAGTTACTTAGAATGTTTCTTTTGGCAGGGCATGGCATCGAACACCCAGGAGGATCAGAAGCAGAGTGGCTCTGCGGAAATGGGCAATGCAAGCAAGCTACAGCAGGCAGGGCCGTGTCAGGCAGCAGACAACCGGTGTCCCATCTGCCTGGACGCCATCTGCCAAGCTGCCCATGTACCCACCTGCTTTCACTGTTTCTGCTTTAGCTGTATCTGGCAGTGGGCTGTCATCAATGCTGTGTGCCCCATCTGCAGGCAGCCTTTTGACCGCATCTTGTGCGCGATGCAAGCAGATGGTGACTACCAGCAGTACATGCTCAGCACCTTCACCCATCACCAGAGCCATGCAGCCAGGGAGAGGATGTGGAACAGATCCCTGCAGCAGCGCTACAACCTGCGCCTGCGTCACAGTGATGATCAGTCCATAGCAGGGAGTACAGAGCCTGCAGGGCCCTCTGGCATCTCTGCACCCAACACCTTCAGAGAGCCAGCCCAGCCGAATGCTGTGCAGCGCCCACCAAGCCCCGTGGATGAGCATCCCAGAAACTTCAGCATGCTGCTGCTGCGTGCTCGGCTCCTGCGTTTCCTTGAGTTGGAATAAACAGCCGTAAGCATTCCAAAGAACAACCGTCTGCAGGAAATGTTTTCTAGTTCTATCTCAGCAGTGTGCTTCTTGGAGTGTGTTATGATTTTGTTTCCTAGAATTGCTGCAGCAGAGCATGTTTTGTTCTTCTGCTCCTGCCTCCCTCTTCTAAGTGCGGGGAGAGGGCAGTCTGAGCCTTGTAATAATCAGCCAGGGAACGTGTCCTGAAGACCTGCTAATGCAGATGCTGTAAAGAGTAGCCATGCTGGTAGCCCTGTACCTGGATCCCTAGAGCTTTCTCTGAGCAGGCTGGAGGAAACCCAAAGCCTCCTAGCATACAGCTAGACAAATGCATAATGCAACAGATGAACAACTGGCTGGTATATCAAGCTCAAAGGATGTTACATCAGGATGGCAACTAGTCACTAGAGGGGGCTCCCCACTGCTACATTTTAGGTACTGCTACATTTCTCTGATGTTTTCACAAATTAATTGGATGCATGAATTGAAGACATACTGAGTAACTTTGCAGGTGGCACTGAACTGGAAGGAGCTGTTGACTCTTTAAGGATAGAGAAGTCTTTCAGAATTCTTGACGGATTGAAGGGCTAGGAAATCACCAGCCTAATGAAGTCCAACTAGAGCAAGTGCTGGATTCTGCAGCTGGGCAGTCCTGGTTGTACATAGAGACTCAGAAACAAGAGACTGCAGAGCAGCCCTGCAGAGAGGAATCTGGCAGTTCATGCTCACAAGTAGAGCATGAGCCAGCAGTGTGCCCAGGCAGCCAAAAGGGTCAGCCATACCCTGGAGTGCACCAGGCCCATCATTGCCAGTGGGTGAGGGAAGGGATTGTCATGATCTGCTGTGTGCTGTGCAGTCTCACCTCGAGGACTGTGCAATTTTGGGTGCACATTGTGATTTAACACTGGCAGTCAGATGCTGATCATTCACTCTACCCTGGTAGGATGGGGGCAGAAGAGAAAAATTGCAAGAAATCATGGGTTGAGATAAAAGCAGATTATTAGGTAAAGCAAAAGCTGTGCATGAAAGCACAACAAAACAAGGAATTAATTTGCTACTTCCCATCAGGAAGATGTTCAGGCAGTTCCAGGAAAGCAGGGCTCATTATGTGCAACAATTTTTTTGGAAGAAAAATGCCATCATTCCAAATGTCCCCCTTTCTCTTTTTGTCTAGCTCTTAATGGTGAGCAGGAGGCTACGCGGCATAGAATATGCCTTTGGCCAATTTAGGTCAGCTGTCCTGGCTGTGTCCCCTCCCAACTCCTTGTGTACACCCTACTTTTTGCTGATAGGGTGGTGCAAGAAACTGAATAGTCCTTGACTAAGTGTAAGCACTGTTCTGCATCAGCTGAAAACACTGGTCTGTTATCAGCATTATTTTTATAATAAAATAAAAGAAATCACAGAAACGTATCAGCTACTGTGAAGAAAATTAACTTTATTCCAACCAAAACCATGACAGAGCTACAATATAAGAAGGAAATAAAATATTAGAAAGCCTCCAAAAGAGAGCTATAAAGATAGTTAAAGGTCTCAAGGGCAAGATGTATGAGGAGCAAGTGAGGCCTGTGCATGTGATGAGCACAGAGCAGAGGAGCTGAGGGGAGGCCTGGTGGCGGCTGTAGCTGGGGGCTGGGGACAGGGTCCAAACCCAAGAGGGAGAGTAGTCAGGCACTTCAGCAGGCTGCCCAGCGCATGCCATGACCTCAAACTGCTGGAGTTCAAGAAACATTTGGACAGTGATGTCAGACATGGAGTTTGAATTTTGGTGGTCCTGTGTGGAGTCGGTGATGCCTGTGGGTCCTCGGTCTGTGATCCCTGGTCTGATCTCCTTGTTGGTGCTTCTTGGAACAGGAGGCTGCCCTGGACATCTCTCATTGTCCTTTCCAAGCCAGAGTTTCCTAGGATTGTCAGTCTTCTTGCCCACACTGCTTTCTCCATTATGCATCTGGACTCATCCCATTCTCTCACCTTTGGATCTTCACCAAGACATCCCAGCATGAGTATCTGAACAACACCCCTTATAATATCTGTAGACCCCCAAATGCTTTTGCCCTGTGTCTCACAAGGACTAATGCAGTCCTGGCAGCTCCCTCTGACTGAACACTGCCAGAGCTTGCCCTGAGGTGTTGGAGTCTCCATCATCATCTCCAGCCATCTGGATATGGACCTGGACAACCTTCTGTAGGTAATCCTGCTAGAGCAGGTCCAGGGGTCTCTACCAACCCCAGTCATTCAGTGATTTTGTTAAATAGTTGATGAGATTCAAGAGTAAACTGCACCCACTTCTCTACAGTAACGAAGTCCTCCATTCTAAAACTGCCTATTTATGCCAGAGAAAAAGCTAAGGGGTGAATCCTATTATTGTATATAAATAGATTATGGGAGGGAGTAAGAAAGACTGAGACAGACTCTTCTCAGTGATAATTAGTGGACAATTAGAGAAGAGGCAATGAGCAGACACCGAAATATTAGAAATTTGATAAACCATTGCTTCCTGTGGCATAAACTCCTATCTGTTATTGACAGGGAAAACCTGTCCTTTCTATATGTTTGCAGTAACAACTTAGACAGTAACATATTGATTGCTTACCCTCAAAAATAACACAAAGGGCAATGCAGTACACAGGTAAACACATAGTTTGTTATCACATATACTGGAAAGTCCATGCATCTGACTATTTGCAGTCTGAGGGCATTAGATGTCCAAAAGCTTAAATAGATGTGTTGAATTCTGTAATTTTCATCACTTGATTTTTTTTTGTTTGTTTTTATTTTTACCTTTTTTAAGATCCACAGTACTAAAAACAGTATTACATCAGTTCCTCTTGAGAGGACATGAAGATTGCTTTATACTCATAAATAATTTCATACTCCTAAAAATCTAGTTAGAGTGTAACTGTTGAATCTGGTAACTACTGTATCTGGTATGCTTTATTTTCCCTATTACATAGATTTAAATACTTCAACATTTTGATTTCCAAGACACCATTCTTGTGCAGAGGACAAGCAAATAAATAAAGGTGTCATGGCTTTATGATTTTTGTTATCAGTATTCCACATCATAACATCATGTAGTGCACAGGGAGTTAAAGAATTAATGCTCCAATTCTGTGGATTGTCAATAGTTCTGGCTATGCCTGTTTCAGAAGAGAATAACTACATATCCCAGAGAATTTTTCATTTCCATTTTCCGTTCAGAGGGGAAGATAAAACTGCTCACAGATCACCAGTGCTCATCTCTGCAGCATGTGTTCCCTAGCTGTCTCACCTTTAGCATTTGAGTAAGGCCTTCGGTTTTTGAACAGTCACTCTCATTTTATTTGATTTATTAGCTTCAATTCCAATTATATTGTATTGTATTGTGTTATCTTGTATTCCAATATCATATTTAGTAAATTAACTTTTCTCCTCAGATCGCTGCCACTGTTCTGTTTTTAGACCCATCTCCCTACACTTTTCCATTTTTCCTCTTCCCCCTTCCTCAGTCCGTGGGTCCGTGGGTCCCCCCTGCCCCATTAGTCATGGAACTGGGCCAAACTGGGCTGTAAACCATTGACAATAAATAAAAAAATTAGGATTAGCCTACAAGGTATTGAGATGCGAGCAAGTTACGAGGACACATCTAAGAAACATCTCAAATGCCAAAAACGATAACAGAATGTGACTAACTTTATTTTTAAACAATTAAGGAGGCACGGGTCAAGACTCTGAGTGTTACTGTTTGTGGATGATTCACTTCCTTTGAATTTAGAAAAAACACGTAACATATTTCCTCCTCATACCATGGAGTTTTTGATTAATGTGTCCAGATAAAACTGGACATGTAATGTAAGAAAGAAAAAGAGAAAATGCATGGTTCTTTGGAAAAAAGTACAATAGAATGCACACATCTTTGACACCAAGTTCATCACATGATCACAGGATCACCAAGGTTGGAAAAGACCTCTAAGACCATCCAGGCTAGCTGTGTATCTATCAGCAGTAGTCCCCACTAAATGTCCCTCAGTATAACACTGAGTATAATATAACCACTTCTTGAAAACCATCAGGTTGATGACCCCACCACCTCCCTGGGCAGCCTCTCCCAGCATCTGACCATTCTTCTGGAGAAGTATTTCCTAATGTCCAACCTGAATCTCCCCTGGTGCAACTTGAGGCCATTCCCTCTAGTCCTATCACTAGTTTCATAGGAGAAGAGGCTGACCTCTACCTCATTACAACCTCCCTTCAGGCAGTTGTAGAGAGCAAACAACTGAGATGCAACAGCTTTCTGGAGGAGGCTGTGAGTTTGTCCATGGTATTGTCACACTGATCATCTGCTGACTGCAGCAACTGCATGCTTAGCCTTCTGCCCATTTGTCTTCCAAAACACTACATTTTCTAGCCATCATGATCATTTTTAATGTAGACAGTCAGAGTGTTGCTGGGACAGCCTCTGTGAGGAGAGGCTGTAGCTGCTCCAGGCTGGTCCCAGATGGCTCCAGTGGCTCCACTGCAGGGCACAGCACAACTGAGCCAGTCAGGGCAACCAGCAGTGCTGCTGTCAAAGCAAGCTGAAGAATGAGTGAAGAACGACAGTGTGAGGAAAACATGACAGAAGCAGTTTTGCAGACTGCAGTGTCAGTGCAGGAGGTGCTCCAGGTGTGGAGCAGGAGTTCCCTGCAGCCCAGGAGAGGCCCATGGAGAAACAGCCTGTCCCCCTGCAGCCCACGGGCATCATGAGGAACAGATCTGCACATGCAGCTGTGGAGGAGCCCATGGTGCAGCAGCCTGAAGGAGGCTGCAGCCCATGGAGAGCCCCCACAGGAGCAACCCCAGACTGGAGTTGCAGCCCATGGGGAGCAATCCACCTGAGGGCAACATCACAATCAAAGGGTTTACCCACGCTGCAAGTATATACATAAAACCATTCTGGGAGTGGAGCCAACTGATGGTGAACAAAGTAAAAAATTGTCTTCCTTGCAGAGTTTAAAGTCAGCAAATGAAGTGAAGGTTGAGTCTGTAGAGAGTCTGATAGAAAAAGTTTGTGTGATGAGATGTCTCTGAGTAAGGCTCAATTCTGGGTAGAAAGCAAGTAATTTTTGTGTCACAGAGGCATTAGAGGTCACCTGACATCACCACCTAGAACAGCCAGTAGCTGTTGCTAACTTCTGTTTTTCACCTAGGACAGCCAACAGATGATATTTTCTATTCTCTCAGACCAATTTTCACTTTCCCCAGACAGTTTTCCTGTTCTTCTACTGAGAGTCAATAGCTCGCACACTATTTCCTCCTTTCCCAGGCTGCTCCACCTTTTGACTGTGTTTTACTTCTCTAGATAACAAATAGCTTCTTGGGTTAGTGCTTACTGAGAGTATCTCATGATGTCTCAGGTTCCCAGGTGCCCAGCTGCACTTCAGAGATGCCAGCTGTGCCTTCCAAGGACGCTTCAGGTTCACAAGGCTGGTTTTCAAGGCAGGCTCCCAGGCTAGCAGTTCCTGGGCTGGCAGACATCTTCTGCCAGTGTCTCAGCAGACATTTTCTGTCAGTATTTTTCCTGTTACCAATAGATTGTTCTTATAGCTGCTCCCATCAGGCAGGGCAGAAGTCTGAGAAATAACAAACAGCAAGGATAGATTGTTAGGAACTGACTGCATCCCCTCTTTTCCCATCTGCTTTGTGCTCCTCTGGGTAATATCTGGGAGTGAAGCTGATCCTTAGAAAAAGGAGGGGAGGGATGTATTTTAGTTTTCTGTCTTTGTTTCTCTAGTCTATTTTTATTTGGCAGTAAACTGAATTAATGTACCCCAAGTCAAGTCTCTTTTGGCCATGGTGTAAGTGATCCCTCTCTCTATTTTGATGCATTAACTTTTTAAATTTCACACTGGTTGAGTGTGAATCTGCTAGAGAAGGTCAGCCCACAACATATATCTACAGAGACTAATTTTTAAAAAAAGCTCATATCCGTTTTCAGCTGAAAAAAAGAAAAACGAACTTCTTTTTTTTAATCAATCACAAGTTATTGTAGACTCATAACTATCATAAAGCATATTTAACCTCAAGAAATTCAAGGCGATGGTGAAAAATCAACCATATTACTGTATTGGAAGTAAACAAACAAACAAACAAACAAACAAAACAACCATTTTCACCTGTTTCATTAGAACTCTTTCAGAGAGGTGGGCTGGGTTGGTGAGAGGAAAATCTGTTTTTTAGAGAAGCAGTTTACTCAGCTTCAGAATCCCATAGTCTGAAATGGTTTAACACCTGAGGTCACAGCACCTTTTCGGGTATACATTGCAAGTCTTAGGATGTTGTGCAGAGTCTCAGCAGCAATGCTTTGTCCCTTGCTAACCTGCCACAAGGCTGTGCCACAGGACTGGGAACTGGGGTGGGGATGTACAGACTGCTGCACTGACTGCCCTATCCAGCTTACGAGCTGTTTGTGTGATCAACAGAAGGCAAAGAAGAGTAGTGAAAGAACAGGATGAGGTGCTTGGCATCAGCAGAAGAGAGGAAGTTATTTTTTTCTTGGACTCTTAGAAATATGAGGCCAGCGGTGACTGGTTGGTGTTGAAACAAGACAGTGGGTACTGACATGGGGCCATTACAGAGCTTCTTCAGATCATTAGAAGAGCAGAATCGTGAGCATACACTGATAAGGCACAGGGAACAAATGAAATATGGAAAAAAAAGGGAACAGAGATACAGGAGAGCAGTAACATTGCCCAATCTATATTCTATATTTCACAGATCATGAAAGGAAAATCCTGACACCTTCACATAAATCATAAACACAAAAAGAACTATGCCAAACAATGCCAGTAGAGTTTAAATGTAAAACCAATTATTTGTGGGTTAGGAAATTGCAAAAATGAGTTTACATTTGTAATTTCAATTCGCAGTGGGAGCATGCATTATGTTGAAACAATATATCCTTTTGTCTCTCCAAACAGAAATACTGTAACACCAATCCTAACTGTTGTTATTCCCAAAATCTTAAGTCTCCCAGGAGGTGGATAGCATCATCCACCTCCAACTTTAAAAAAGCCCCTAAACTAGAATTACAAATGGAGTACAGTGGGGAGGAGTGAGGTTCCCTTAAACAGCATTCAGCAAGTACACCTATAAAATCATTCTCTCTCCCACTTTATTTCTCTTTCTCTTTTTACACTTAAGACCTGCTTCTATGGATTGTCTATAGCTCTGTAGCTTTGTAGTGTAAGCCTATTTTTTGTTTGTTCGTTTGTTTTCCAGGAAGGTAAAGGCTGTTCCTCCATGAAATGCATATTTTTCAAGTAAAGGAGTAGACCGTGCTTCTTAGACAGAAGTTTTCCTTCATTGCAGATCTCTCTTTACAGTAGAGCTACCCCATTCATTGAATGAGGTGGGAATTCTGTGCAAGAAAGTATATAGCAAGGGGAAGTCATATCAGCCTCTTCTTCCAGATAACTAGCAATATGACAAGAAGGAATGGCCTCAAGATGAGATGGGTGGTTCAGGTTGAACATTTGGAAGAATTTCTTCTCAGAAAGAGTGGTCAGGAATTGGTGGAATTCCCAGCTGCTCAGGGAAGTGGTGGAGTCACCATACCTGGAGGTGTTTAGGAAGATGTAGTACCCAGGGACATGGTTTAGTGGGCAGTGCTGGTGGTAGTTGGACTGAATGATCTTGGAGGTCTTTTTCAACCTTAATAATTCTATGATTCTATGATTCAGTGTTCATAGTCATGTGATAACTTAATCATAATGTATATGCACAAGAAGAAGATGAGGCATTTCTGTGCATCCTCAATTCTGGAATTTCTGACCCTTAAGAGCCTTCCAGCACAATCTCTAAATGTTCTTACAAAATGTTCTTACCTGATCCAGGTCTATAAATATCTAATGTGTGGGGGGCAGAATGGCGAGGCCAGACTGTTTTCAGTGGTGAGTGGAGACAGGACAAGGGGAAACGGCCGGAAACTGCAGCACAGGAAGTTCCGCACAAATGTGTGCAAGAACTTCTTTACAGTGAGGTGACGGAGCACTGGAACAGGCTGCCCAGGGAGGTGGTGGAGTCTCCTTCTCTGGAGATGTTCAAGACCTGCCTGGATGCCGACCTGTGCGACCTGCTGTAGGGAACCTGCTTTGGCAGGGGGGTTGGTCTCGATGATCTGTGGAGGTCCCTTCCAACCCCTACAATTCTGTGATTCTGTGATTCTGTGAATTCTGTGAAAATTTGAACTGTATAAGACAAATCCCATCCTTTGGCATCATACACACCCACATGAGTCACCAGCAGAATCAAGTTACTTTATTACTTGACTGTTCAGAACAAGTGGTAGAGTTCACAGCTGTCTGTTGTTATACAGTCAGCACCGGGCAAGGGTGAAAATACAGACTGAGCCCATGGGTTTTTCTGCTGTGTTCTGACAATAGAGAGATGGCATGCTTGGTTCTTAATGTACTGTACCTGGAGGAAACACCTGCTCTGCTAAGCACATCTCTCATGCTCTTTCAGTGATCAGATCCGAGCAGTTCTGCCTGCTCCGTAACACCCCATTTCACCCTCTCTTTTGACTCATCTGTATTTTTGACTGGAACTTTCCAATTTCTTCCTCACTCAGTACTTTCCAGTCTGAAGCCCTTCTTCCTCCCTCCACCATAGATTCTCCCCATATTTATTTTTCACTCAGTTTGTCTTCTTGGTACTTTTCCAAGCCTGTATCATCAGATTCTTCATCTGACTGTAACTTGATCCTTGATTCACTGGATCCCACTCAGTCACTTGTCACTTCACTCTCTGGTCATTAGCCATGGTCTCCATTTAAACTTCTGTTTTCCTGTAATGTCATGTGCCATTCTGCCTTTTTGTGAAACTGATCTTAATCTCAAAGTCATCTTCTCTTTCAAGTGTGAGCTACACAATCAGCAATCTCTAGAGATTTGTAGATAAATTTCCCAAGTGTGTTTGAAGAGTCATACTAATCAAGTTCAGTATGGTGGATATTGGAAACAACTGGCAGAGGAATGGAAAAAGACTAAAATTTGGGGGGAAAAACACCTGGACAACTTTTGAAACATTCCCGGACTTACCATTTCCTGAATCACTGCATGAAAATGTTAGTGCTTCTCAAAAGAAGCCTGGGCAAAACGTTCTCCCATGGACAAGATAATGGATGTGTAGGATTTCATTCTCAGCGGCTGTCCAAGTCTGGGTGCATGAAAACTGGTTGGAAATAGTTGAAAGTATCCAATGTCTTTATGTAAAGATTCCTTATGGGAATATAATTTTATCCAAATACAATTCTCAAAGTCTCAGAAAAATTCATCTCTAAGAAGAAATTCTCAGGCAGAAAAATTAAGCTTTTTTTTTTTTTTTCTTCCCCCCACCCATATTCACAGAGAGATTCCATTGTTAAAACATCTAGAAGATTTTTTTTTTTTTTAAAGTGGAAGAGGAGAACTGCAGAAATCATAAGCTAATTACTCTAATACAATCTCATAGTAAATGAGCATTTTATATACTACAAGCTTTCAAGCTGTGAAATCGTCTTAAAAATATCAAGCTATTTTTGCAAAGAGAAAGAAATAGGAAGAACAGATACAGAGATCATGGATGAAATTTGGAATTTGTTAGGAACTCAACTAGAAATGATGTTAGTCTGGTTTGGCAGGACTTTGATATTTTTCTCTAACAAGAGGAAAAGAGCCATATGATTGATATGACTTCATGAAAACAGAGATCATATTGTTGTTAATGTAAATATGATTGAGAAACATTTTTTATATGTATGTAGTTTCTCAAATGTGACCCACAGAGCAGTAGAAAAGAAGACTCCATGTGTGCAAGTAGTTCGTCAGGAAAGGGATGTTGTTTGAGAGGTTTGAGATCCACAGTGCCATTACTGCAGCACTTCAAAACTCATAAGTAAGAAATGTTTGTTTGTTTTAAAGTATTCTCAGTCTCTTTAGCTGAACTTGAAACAAACAAACAAACAAACAAAAACCCCCAAAACTTAAAGTGTTGCAAAGCAAGTTCAGTAATGTATCTAGGTAAATATGGAATAAATAGAAATGACATGCCAAAATAATCAGTATTCTAGCACAAGCTGTGCTTTCTCCGTGGTCAGAAAAATATGTTAAGGAACTGCAGCCACTGATAACCCTGACTAAGAAATGAAAGCATTACTCAGAGCTCAATATCTTAAAAAAATTTCTGTAGGGGCGTAGAGCCAAAGAACTGTGTAGGAGATGTGTGATCTATTTCTGGTGATAAGACAATTAGATGTTGGAAGTGGGTGCCGGAAAACCAGCACTCCCTGGCAGCAGGACTGAGAAATACTGGACCATAAGGCATCTCAGGGAATTATGTCATACAGTTGCTTTCAAAAACAAATCTAGTCCTAGTTTCAGTGTACTGCATTTCCTTGAATACAAGGGAGCACTTCGTTTTTTTCTAAGTGGATTCTAAGAGGAAAAATGGTGAATATAATTTTTTCCAGAATCTCTCCAGGCCACTTGATATGACAGTGAAGATTTTTCTGGGCTGATGGAAATACAGACAGAAAGCTTGAGCTCAGGGAAGAAGATACCATCTACAGTATTCCCATCTCTTCTCTACTTCATTTATAAATTAAAGACAGATTCTGTAAGGGAATATGATGGAGAAGTGATCCCACACACAGACAGAAGCATGTGTGTGGGGAAAGAGATTTATGATTAGACAGGAGAAAGCAGGGCAAGGACAAGGCATGGAAGTGTAGGAGGAAGGAAGAGATACAGCACCACGGCAATTTTTCAGAAGGTGAGGACAGTGTGAGGTGCTTGCTCCCTCTTTCTCCAAGGGAATGAACACCCTGACTTCCTTAGGAATTTTGGAATGCACAAACTCTGGGTATTAAACCAAACAGCAGCTGATGTAAGTGAGCAGCAGTGGTACCCAAGCCCAGATGCTTGGACCTGGTGGTGACTGCAGGCTACGAACTAATGGAGGATGTCTCTGTCCCTGCAGCCACTATCACCTCTCCCACCTAGAGTCAGGGAAGGCTTGCTCCTGTGGTTTTCTCTCCACTCTCCAGTCATTGCTTCTTTTGTTTTTGTACGTTGGAAGGCTAGTCATCAAGCCACCTGTTTTTTGAAAATAAAGATCCTTTGGATTGCCATAAGTTATTAGGAGAAAGTTTATGCCTTTTTATTCCTTTGCCCTTCAACAGAACTTTTGTTCCTTTATTTGCATTGACAACACCCAAAATATTTGGAGCACAACACTATGTTCTTTCATGTTTTGGTTTGATAGACCAAACAAGCCAATCTTTTTTTTTCTTTTTTTTTTTTAATTCTCAAATAACTGCTCTCAAGTTCCCTAAATATCTTTAGCAACTGTCTGGTTTTGGTACAGCTGTAGTACCTTTTCTTGAAAGTGCTGACTAGAACCTAGAGGAGATTGCATACCAAATCTGTCAAATGGGATTTCCATGTACAAGCATGTCTGCCCTTTCCACAAGAATGATAGCTCATAACCAATATGTGACTTACTAATGCAGATATGATTTTGTATGGAGAATACAGAGGTACTAAGAAGGGTTAGTCAAAATGCAGACCCACTGTGGGGCTTCTTGCTTTTCCAGCTCTGTTCTGCTGCTGTTTCAAAACTTTGGCCATGCCAGTGGCCATGCTGGTACTCAGCAGGCTTGAGCTTCAGATGGCACAGCCATCTGCTTTTTTCCTGCTATAGGTATCACACCAGGGGGTTCAACACAAAACTGCTCTCAGAGATACTGGTGCTGCTGCCAGGTTTACAAGCGTTGCCCCAGCTGGTCAGTTAGGGCAGTGGTGTCAGAAGAGGTTTGGCAGCTTGGCTGCTGCCTATGAATACACATGCCAGGAATATGCTGCTTCATGGCAGGCAAACAGCAGCCTCTCTCCCACACCATACTGTGCTTTGCTCTGCCTGAAGCATCCATCTCTTGTTTCATGGTGCACTTCTTACAGAGAGTTACAGCCACTGATCTGCGGACGGTTTCCATCAGGCAGAGTGTTCTACAGCTCAAGGCTGCTGTCTGAGAGCAGGGAGGAAGGCAGGGAGGGAGGAAGGGAGGCGGGAAGGGAAGGGGAAGGGGAAGGGGAAGGGGAAGGGGAAGGGGAAGGGGAAGGGGAAGGGAAGGGGAAGGGGAAGGGGGAAGGGGAAGGGGAAGGGGAAGGGGAAGGGGAAGGGGAAGGGCAGGAGAGGAGAGGAGAGGAGAGGAGAGGAGAGGAGAGGAGAGGAGAGGAGAGGAGAGGAGAGGAGAGGAGGGGAGGGAGGGAGGGAGGGAGGGGAGGGGAGGGGAGGGGAGGGGAGGGAGGGGAGGGGAGGGGAGGGGAGGGGAGGGAGGGAGAGGAGAGAGGGGAGAGGAGAGGAGAGGAGAGGAGAGGAGAGGAGAGGAGAGGAGAGGAGAGGAGAGGAGAGGAGAGGAGAGGAGAGGAGAGGAGAGGAGAGGAGAGGAGAGGAGGGGAGGGAGGGAGGGAGGGGAGGGAGGGGAGGGAGGGGAGGGGAGGGGAGGAGGGGAGGGGAGGGGAGGGGAGGGGAGGGGAGGGGAGGGGAACGAGAGGGGGGGAGGGAGGGTTAAAAAAAGAAAGATTAAGTAGGAGATTGCTTTGGAGAGATAATTTCCTTGTCTCTGTATCTCTGTTACCCTACTCAGGATCTTATCTGTCCCTATACTTTTACGTTATTACTTACAGAGGAGTATGAAATATATCGGACATTTCACCAGTCAATGAAGACATTCTTGATATCCACTCCACAGCTGTTCTGGAGATAGCAATTTTTCTTTGCCCCTGGATCTTCTCACACCTCTGCTTCTTGAGTGCACTAAGAATTCTTCCCCCAGGGCTCTGTGTCAGTTTGGTTTCTTTTATATTTTTTCTTTTATATTCAGCCTTAGTGAATTCTGTTTTTGCACCCATGCAGTTGGGAAAACATAATACTTCATGCAAGCCAAATATGCGAACAAGTTGAAAGGCAGAGACAGATGGAGCCATCTCTGTGATATCTAAACAAAACACTTTGGACATAATGAAATACTAAAGCATTTTCATTAGTGTGTAAGCTTTAGCTGAAAGAACAAAACTGACGCAACACTTACTTGTCTATGGATTTAGAGCCTTCATTCCTTTGCTCTTGACCCGCTGTTACTGCATGTAAAATGTCATGAAAGCCCTTTAGAAGCTAATCAATCTAGACTCCTTGCTACTTGACATCAGGGAATATATTTATAAGCTGCATGCTGCTTACATTTGTCTAGACTGAATTATTTTGATCACAGTCTATTTCACTCTCATCACCGCTGTAAGGTGGCAGAAAGAGCTGGTGTGGATCTTGTCTTTTTCCGGATAACAATTGAGGCTGCCAACAGCTATTTAATGCCAGAAGTTAGTAGATCTAGCTTGATTTTCAGTGGAACATACATTGAATTCCATGTACCTCAGAGTGAGCACACAAAACCAAAACAGAAAATGATAATAGCCATCCAGAAAGACAAAGCAGATTAATCACAGCAACAGTGTGACACAGGACAGTGACACTGAGTCTCTGCAGCTGCCCTAGTGCTGAGGCCTCACTGCGCTGAGTTACTGTAAGAAATGTAAAACTAAGGAAACTGCTGTTTTCTCCTTGTGATGCTATATGCCTCAAAGGGAAAAAGCTGTGGGTACAAATGATTCATGCAAAGTTTATTGTGCTTAGTTTTTGTTTGTTTGTTTGTTTTGTTTTTTGTTTTTTGGAGGTTTCCCTTGCTATTTAACTTGCTTGCTTCGTTTCCATTCATGCCATGGCTATAATTTTTATAGGTCAGATGCTGAGGCTAGGATCAGTAACACACACAAATGTATGAACTACAGCCACTTGTGGAAGTGCCTGCCTTCACCCAGGGAGGTAGGATAGGTCCTCTCTTCCATTCCAGCCTCTTTCTGGGAGACCTCAGTCTCTGTGATAAGAACCCTCTGTTGAGGAGCAGGTGCGAACCCACTGTTGCTTTGCTGTGTTTCACAGTACCATGCCCAATTCGTTGGTAAAACCTGGATCTTCTGCCATTTCTGCAGAGGGGCTGATGTCTGCACCTCACTGGTATCTTCCAGTATATTCATTGTAGTTTAATAGGCTTGGGGTGGCTACCACTTTTCTTGGACAGGGAAAACTGTCTGCGGAAGAGCAGAGGCCAGGACGTGTCCCACCCCGCAGCACTGCTGCCCTGCCTACCAGCGGCTACACTTGATACAGACAGGCGGGTGCCCATCGGCGGGACGCGGAGTATCGGGGCTGCTCTGCTGAGTGAGGTGCAGCGGGACACGTTACCCGCTGCACGGCACCGCAGAGAGACGCGGACAAAAGGAGCGCTGTGGGCGCGCTCGCGGTGCCGGCTCCGTTCCGCCTGCACAGCCGTGCCGGCAGCCGTCTTTTGGTGATATCGGAATGCCCGTGCGGTTCCCTCGCGGGTCGGGGTCGGGGGTCAGGCCGTTCGCGGAACGCCCTCAGTAATCGGCCCCGCGAGCGGGATGCCATAGCCGCCGCCCCGGACCCGGGCCGCCTCCGCCGCCCCGTGGGCGAGCGCGGCGTTGCCGCGGAGACGGCGCCGCGGGGGCGGGCGGGTGCCGCCGGCGCCCCGGGGAGGTGCACGGAGGCGGCCGCACCGCGCCGTGCCCAACACCCTCGCCCGCCGCCCCCCCCGTCGCCATTCCCTATTATAGAAGCGCTTCCGGCGGCGCGGGCCGCTCTGACATCATCCCCCGCACCCGGTGACGTCAGCGCCGGGAGCAGTGCGTGACGTCGGTGCGTAGGGGAGCGCGGTGACGTGCGCTACTTAAAGCTCCCCGGGCGGAGGATGGAGGCAGAGCGAGCGGGTGCTGCCGCGAGCAGCGGCTACCGGGCTGCGGGCGCTGTAGGGCCCCGGCCGGATCCGTTCCCGCTCCTACCCTTGTTCCCGTTCCGGCTCCTCTCCCGGCCCGGGGGCGGTGGGACGGCTGCGGGCTGCGCCTGCGCCTGCCCACCGCGAGAGCAGGCGGCGGCAGAGGTGTGAGGTGGAGGCGGGCGGCCGCAGGCAGCGGCTGTCAGCAGCCGGCAGCAGCCGGCAGCAGCCGGGCAGCAGCCGGGCACCGCCTGACGCGGCGCTCACTCCCCCCGCCCGCTCCCTCCCTCGCTCCCTCCTTCCCTCCCTCCCTCCTTCCTTCCCCCTATCCTCCCGCCCGACCGCCGGGTCTGAGCCCGCGGCCCCCACCGCGGAGCAAGCGCGACCCGGCGGCGGCCGCCCCTCCCGCCCCCCGCCCGTTGGCAGCGCCCGGCCCGCCGCGCCCCAGAGCGATGCCCGCTCGCTCGCCGCAGAAGAAGGCGTGACGGCCAGGCGCGAACCCGCCGCGGGAAGGAGGAGCGGCGCCCCGCGTCTCCGCAGCCGGGGGCAGGCGGGCGGATCGCGGCGCCCCGGTGCTCGCCACCAGCCGCCGGGAGCCCGATGCTTGTGCCGCGGCTCGCTCTGCCGCTTCGGGGAGATGCACGGCTGCCCGCCGCGCTGCTAGTGGGAGCGGCGGCGCGGAGCCCTGCGCGTACCGCCCGCCCCGTCCCGCTCCGCCTCTGAGGCGCGCCGAGCGCTCGGTGACCGCGCACCGCCCGGCGAGAAGCGCCGCAGCCGCCGCCAGCCCCGCGCGGAAAAAGGCGAGCGCCTTCCGCCCGCCCTCCCGCCCGCGGTTGGGGACACGTCCGCACGCCGAGTCGCCGCCGCACACCCGGTCGGGAGCCGGAGCTGCTGCCTGCGGACGCCCGGCGGGGCTGGCGGCCATGCGAGCCCGGCCCGCGGGGGGCGCTCCGTAGGGCGCGGGTGGTCCTGCTCGGTTCGGCTCGGCCACTGCCAGCCGGCGGCGCGACCCCCGGGCCTGCGCGGAGAGGCGCGGGCAGCCCAGCGCAGCGTACCCACCGCCGCCACGGGGCTGCGGAGCTGCCGGCGCGGCGAGGCGCGGCGCGGCGAGGAGCGCCCCGGGGACGCGGCCCGCGCGGCACCGCCGGTGCCCGGCGCCGCCGGCCGCCATGGGGTAAGCACCTCGCGGGGCCGCCGGGCTGCGGCGGGGCGGGGTGGGGTGGGGTGGGGGCGGGCGGAGAGGACAGCGGGTGCCGCTGCCATCGGCGCCGAGCGAGGCTGCGGAGCGCTGTGCGGGACTCTGTCCGCCGTAGCGCGCCGAGTGCCGGATCTGTCCCTGTTCGGCGCTGGCGGGCGATGTGGTGGGGAGGCTGCAGCGCGGCCGGGGCTCGTTGTAGCTCTCCTGGAGTCTTCTGGGGATATCGAGCGTGTAAGGTGCCCACATGTGAGGAAGGCTCTCAAGAGACCTGCTTCACAGCGCGTCCCCCAAATACGTGGGGAAATCCACCCGAAATTTTAAGCAGATGGGAAGGAATAAATTCTTTGAGACAAAACTAGCTGCATCTAATCTAGGAGACATAAGAGTGGCATAGATACCTGTGGAAACTTTCCACGTTTGCAGTCTCGCATTTGTACAGAGAAATGATGAAATAATGCTTGCTTGCGGTGCTTGCCTGCTAACCTCTGGATGGAGTGGAAGCTCGTCCATGTTCCAAAGCAGCAGAAGCACGACGTGATTTGGGTGACTGCAAGGAGGCAGGCTTTTAATGCATCAGTAGGACACTGCTTTCCAGAGACTGCTGTATAGCTCAGGATTTAGGAGTTACAACTCGAGTCGTTTGTTTTTTGGTCATTCAGGAATTTGGATGTGAAATTAGCGTAGTGCAGTAACGTGGAGCTGCAGGTACATCGCTCCTCCAGCTGTCAAAGGCACATGGAACTCTCCAATGTACGAACCTAACTGTGGTGGTGGTGGCAGCTGTTTCCCATCACACCGAGTCAGCGGGGAACGTTCACCGTGCAAGATGTAAAAAGGAACGTCTCGTTAGTCTTTAGCTTTAATTTTCCACTTAAAAAAAAGTCCGTGCAGAATAAACCCAAACTTGCAGCCATCTGCATCTTCAGGGAAGTGGTCATATGTTTTGAAAGCCTGGCAAAAGGCTGAATGGTAGTACACCGTTTGGGGGCTTTGTCCTTAAAGCTGCTGAACAGGCATAGAATTTTTCATGTTTTAAAATTCGAATAATGGAAAAGCACATTTATTTAAATCCAGTATTATTTGCAGATATGTTGTTTAGGTGTAGCTTACTGCAAATACTGGGAACTGTTGAGTAATAAGCATTGTTGTGCTGTTTTTCCTCTAACAGAGCTTTCTGAAAACAAATATTTGATTTAAAAAAAAAAAGATTAAAAGCTCCCTCCATTTAATAAACTCAGTATTTATAATTTAATGGGTTTATTTATAATAAACCCAGACTGCTGCTGGTGTGTGAGTGCTGCAGTTTCTTAATGAGCAAACTGATATCTGTAGAGAGTGGTGAAAAGAGTGAATACTGAAAAACTATACAAAAATATTTGGAGAAATTATGCAAAGATATTTTTGTGATGACTTCAGGGTGATATCTTAGCACTGAGGTCAAGACAGCAAAAGTTGTTGGCATGTGTTTTGAGGACCCTTCAGATGATACACATTGAGGTATGGCAACAGTGTTCCTTTGCAGACTCACTTTTAACAAGATGGAGATAACTAGAAATCTGAGTGTGTTATTGATGCTCCCCCTGCCATGCAAGTTTGGAGGAGTACATCTAAGCCTGTACCAAGCCTGTAGACCTGCAGTTATGTGTTGGGCATTTGCTGATGTTCAGAGTCTTCTTTCAAACGCTGTTTTGAATTAGCATCTAAATGCAGTTCCCTATGGATTTTGGGCTATTTTGAGACCAACATGTACTAGAATCTTAACACTGCAGTTATCAAAATAGTCTTCTGATACTCTGCTAAGGTCTTAAAATCGAGCCCTTTAGAAGCAAGTTGGGAAATGGCTGATAATCATGCATCCGTGCATGTGAGGACTCTTCAAAAGTAATGCCTCCTATTTTATTATGTTGAATCACAGGATCAAGGGCACATGTCAGTGGTATGACAGTAAAGCTTGAACCTTCCCACCAATATCCCATTCCATGTTGTTGCTGTGTGATAGATGGCAGCATGAGGGGCATCCTGACAAAATGCCATCTGACATGGAAGTGTGAATGAAGTGAAGGTGTGGCACTGAATTCTTCCATCCACTTCTATCCAATTCTTCCAAAGATAGCATCCGCTGACATTCACAGGTGCTTGCTGGAAGTTTGTGGAGAGCAACCTTTGGATGTGAGTAGAGCGAGGCAGTGAGTGGTGTGTTTCGGCAGTAGGGACGTGAAAGACAAGCCACGCTAGGGACACCCCTGCACAGATGTCAGACCACGAAATGAAGAGCATCTTGATCTGCTGCTCTGTGCAAGTTGGCTAAAGTAGCAAAGATATACTCTATCAAATAGAGTTATTGTGCTCTTTCTATCTGTTGAGGTTTCCATGGGAATAAGTAGAATGCATTACTTTTTGATCAACCTTTGTATATTTGGTAGTTAATGGATGTTGCTGTCATGGCATGAGTTTGTATGGTGAATCTGTAGTGTCTGGATGGTGGAGAGTTTACTTTTATCTATGGTCTGGGCAAAGAGAAATTGGAACCGGGGAGAAATAATTACTTAGCTAACCAGCAGTGCCTTTCTTAGTTTTATGTGTTATTATGAAGAATTCCCTGTTCTGATAGAATAATTCACCCTGCATTGCTAGTTGAGCACCATCTGACAAATGAAGTAGCTGTTTGGTAAATATCTAGCTGTAGGTTGCTGGTCTCTGAAGCTGTTCTGCAGTGAAATACTTGAAGCTGCAGTGAGAACCTTGAAGCTTCAGAGCAGCTTATAGGGTGTAGCTATTCTTCTTGGTTCTTTGCCTCTGAAGTCTGTGTGTGTCTGTTTACTCACAGGAGAAGGTAAATGAATCAAGCCCCAGGGGCAGTACACATGTGCTCTAGTTCCTCTACCTGCCACTCATTCCTCTTTTAATTTGTCCTTCCTTTTGCATAAGAAGTTTTGAGCAGTAGTCACTGTCAGTGCAGGCCTTTCTCTCAGATTGTCCCCACTGGATGACTGTTCTTCAATAAGAAAACCTTAACTTTTACATAAATCAGAACTCAGTATGTTCTGTGCTAGTTCATAATGTCTCTTTTCTATTGCCAATACAAAAGTATTGAGCAATAAAAAAAAAATGATAGTACTGTACAGTTGGTCATCTTCGAGCTGAGGTTTGGTTATTTTAAAAATTCCAAAGAAGTAGATCATAAGTAAACATACTAAGAATGTGTATTGGTAGCCCAGATTAATGTGTACATAGCTGAGTTAAATTTTATTTTGAAAGCTGCAAATTATTACCTTATTTTACTGGTTATTGGTACTGCCTTTACTTGAGCTGGTGGCGGGGGAATTAGAGCTTGATGCTCGTGGGCTGTGATGCCATCATTACTGAGTCTTAGTGGATACAGTTCATGCTAGAAGCAGTATGGAAGCCACAAAGCCATGGATTCTACCAAAATCAAGAATCTGATGTTCTGTAAAACCTAGTCTCTTGGATTAATTCCTAGTTTATCAATGTGTAGTTTCTCTGTAACAATTTTTCTTCATGGTCTTTTGTTCTGCGGACAAGTATCCAACTTCATTTTACTAGCTTTTCACTCATCCTGAATGGCAAGGAATTACAAGGTAGAAGTTTCTTTAGATCTTCTTGTTGCTGTCATGTCACATTAATCAAGGTGTCTTTATAAAGACTTCAGCTTCTCTTCACTTTGGACTATATTTAGTATGTTATCTTCCCAGAGATGGTTGTGGTATGTGTCAGTTTGAGATGGCAGAATTACAATACTGGAGTTCTTAAGCTGGCTAGAGAGTATTGTGGAAGATGAATATTTTAAGATGTACTTATTAACATTATCGTTGCCTGGAAATAAGTATTTCATTTTAGTTCTTGTCAGTCAGTGGAAAATGGCAGTTGCTGGTTGGTCTGTTCTTGGTTCCCCCCCTTGTTGAAGCATAGAGGGTTGGTCAGATGCATGTCTTCAAGGCATTCAAGGTATAGGGTCTGAATCTGATGGGAGTATTCTACAGCTGATTGTTCTACGCTCAAGCTTGTAATAACTCCTACGAAACCAGGTTGGAGCTTTAGAATCTAAAATTATATGAAAACCTACACAGCTTGAGCATATGAAATAGACAAATACTGCTGTGGAAACTGGCTTTTGTTTGCTACCTGGTGACTTCTTGCTTGTTCAGGTGTTTCGTAGTGAATTCTTGACCTTAAACTTTTTGTTTTTCTTTCTTTAGCAATACAGCAATACAATGCTGTTAGGAACCAGAAACTTTGTTAGCGACTGGATTTGACCTCACTTAAGTTCTTTGACCTTTTTCATTCTCACACAGATCAATGAAGCTCCCAAAGCTTCCTCTTAGCAACAGTTCCTTCAGCAGTACTCCTGACACAGAAATACTGCAGATAAGAGGGCGAAAAGGTGCAGCTCCTTCTTGGTAGTTTGGTGTTACTGTGATTCATGGCCATTTTGCTATCTCAAGTGTAAAACACGATGCTTCTTGTGGGAAAGCAGTGGCAGCAAGTAATTTATGCTGTCTTCTGTAACACTGTGTAGGGTGTAACAGAAACATACTCACGTATTGTGATTGTCCTTTAAAAAAAATTAGTAAGGTATAAATACCTGGACAGATGGATATGTAAATCAGCATTGAATGGTTAATAAACCCTTCTGTCAGACAGTAATGCACAGAGACCTCAGTCCTGCCTAAATTATCTTCTGTCACAGTAGTTTTATGGCTATAAAATAAGCATGAGAAGACTAAAACAGCTTTTCTGAATGGGCAATACGTAAACAAGTGTCCTGACTGCCATGGGGGATATCTTCATGCTAATCAGTGAAGGGATTCGTAATACCTTATGGCTGCATTTGATCTGCTCCAATATTGCCATGCATTGTAAGGAGAGTATAGACCAGCTCGTGAGTGAAGTCCTAGTTCTGCTGAAAAACATGTAAATCTTTCTAATTCATTGTGTTGAGATTATTTTTACTCACAGTAACTGTAGGCAAACATCAGATGAATGCTTTGTGTGTGTCTTTGTGATATCTCTCTCTCAAAGAGCTCCCACCCTGCTACTACTACCATCACCTTGCAGGACACTTAACTGTGTGACAGGCCTCTCCTTGAGGAAATTTCTGGTCTTGAAACCAGAGCGAATGTAACGGACCAGTATACTGTAACAGGCTGTCACTTCTGATTAGGGGAGGCAATGACACCTAACTGGCATTAGACCATTTCTGTTTGCTAATTGATAAAATAAGTGGAAGTCAGTGCCTTTATGGAAATTCTGTTGGAAAACTTTACTTTTCAGGATTATCTCTAAAGACTGTAACTAGATGTGTCACACACAGCCTTCTGAATCTATGCCTTTGTGCTAGTATGCTACAAGGAGAAGATGTTATCTAGTGATGCAACTCTGACTTACTACTAGGTTTTCAGTAGTAAAGGTGCCTGGGGCATAGTTTTAGTTGAGTCTATGTTTTTCCATTTTTTTCCAAGATGAGTGCCCATCTAAACCGTGCAAATGTCATGTGCATATTAGAAGCTTAGCATTTCCACACTTAGATATCTTTAATTTTGAAGTTGTTAAGCCTGAAGTGTCAAGGGCTGTTCACTTTTCTAGATCAGGAGCTCTTTTATTTAAGAGGCAAGGGAGTGAGTGTGCTGTAGACGTACCCAGTGACCCTGGGACCTGACATGGAGCTCTCACCACTGTAGGCATATACTTACAGATATTCTTACAGTATGCCTGTGTCTTCACAGTGCCTGTTGTATCTGAAGCAACCCTTCATGTGGCTGTAGTCATACTAACAAGGAAGAGTAATAGTGAGCACTGAAACGAATCATTGCGTATTACTTAAGAGAACTTTGTACATTTTCCTTTGGATGCTATTTTAGGCTGAAATGTATATTTAAAGGCATTTCTTATGAAAAAACCATCTGTAGGTTCTGCAAGCATGGTTTTTATTTCAGTGTTTCATGCTTCTCTCCCTGCAAAGCTTTTTGAAACGTGTCTGGTCTTAAATAAGGTGCTATGGGTGTGGAGGAATTGCACCACTAAATGTCAGTTTTCAGATCTACCTGTGAATATAGGTTTCTTTTCCTGATTCTGTTTTGAGTATCTTAGTTTTTATTTTTCCTGAGGCTCAGCAGTTCAGGATCCACCAAAATTAATATGTTCAAGACAGAGGTAAGATGTGAAAGAATGCTAGAGGAAGCTGTGATTTTTATCCCATTTGGGTCTTGCATTACTGGGTACTGTTGCATCAGCACAGAGTCCCAGTGGTAATGTTAATGTTGTCTGCTCCATTCTGCAAAGTAATGGAATTGTGTTTGGATATAGTATTGATTTTTCTGGAGCTGCCTCACAAATATAAATCTGGCAGTATTGCATTCTGTCACATTTTTCTGCTGGCCAATGTGTGGTGAATACCAGTCATCATTAAAAAATTTGGTCCAGGAGATTCTGTTTAAGCAATAAATAATGCTGGTTTGCCAGATATGAGCATATATTGACATTTACAATATCCTCGCAATGATTTTTTTCCAGTTACAGATGAGCAAATTGAAGAAACAGTATAGAATCACAGAGGTTGGAAGAGACCACTAAAATCATCTAGTCCAACTGTCAACCCATCACCATCAAGTTGTTCAGTGCCACATCTACACTTTTCTTGCAAACATCCAGGGATGGTGACTCCAATCAGTAAGATGGGTTTTGAGTAATGGCTTTTACCTGAATGAAAAAGGAGGTATTTGAAATATGCAGTTCCTCTCAGGTTTTCCTTCTTCTTCCATATCCACACGAACAGTTCACAGGCAGTGTTTTGTCCTTTTTTGTGGCTGTGTTCTTTGCCAACATATTGACATCAAGTTTTCACTGAGCTTCCCACCAGAAAGAGGGGACAATAGAAGATGTGAACTGCTTTTTCTTGTCTGAACTACAGCACAAATACCTAAGTATGCGATATGCCAGATAAGTATTTGACTGAGTTACTACTGTGTGTCTGTGCAAGTAGAGGAGTTGACACAGTCAAAGTGTCAATACAGGTGGGGTAGGCTTACCTTTCTCTGTAGCATTGTCTGCCTGACATGACATGATCGGAAAACCTCCAGCAATTCAGAGCCATAGCTATACATGTCCTAGTTTGCTACTCAGTTTTGAAGCCGAAGTCTGGAAGATGTTTTTGAGGCTTGTCCATTAGGTTGTCTCCCAGCTTTTTGAGCATTTTTCTGCCATTCATAGTGCCTTTCATCATAAAGACCATATTAGATAATACCATAAAGGTTCTAGAACTTTTAAAAACATTCTTTTAAATGTCTTGTTCTGTCAAGAATACGTTATGGTCTTGAATCCATAACTAATTTTGAAGCTATTCTTGTAGTGAGATATGAGATCTTCCTTGAATTTTGAAAACTGAAGAATGACATTTATATGGTCAACACTTTACAGTGAAGTGTTGGTGAAATAAATCATTTTTGACATGTGTTCTCACAATTCCTACTTCTTATGCTTGTTAATTTCCAACAGTCTGCTAGACCTGGCTTGTCTGTACGAAAATCTGAAAGAGTGTACTGGATTATACTGGAGAAACTGTTACATGTGTTTTCTCCAACACAGGGTTTACTGAGGACTATGATGCAATGCAGGGTGGTCTTAGAGTGCATAGTGGTTTAGTTGCCAACAAAAATAAGCATATGCAAAAAATGTATGCTGTGTGACACTGTTGTCAAATTATTGCATAAAAAACAGGGGCCCTAAGCAGGTGCTTGGCCAGTTGACCTTGAAACTGGAAGGCCTGTGTTTTTGCACCAGTTGCATTTTCTGCTGACTTTATCTCTTGTATATAGTCATATAATCTACAATTAGACAAGAAAATTTATCCTTGTTTAAATTATTTTCAGGTTCTAGATAATGTTTTCCAAACACTTTGTCAGCACCCCAGTATATGCTTCTTCCATGCCAATAACTGTTCTTGTTCTACAAAACATGGAGGAAATTCCTTTGTATGATTTAGCAAGCCTGCTGCCTAGACATGTAGAACATCTAGACTTAAGTAGTTCTGGGGTTCCTACCAGGAAATAATAGACATTGCTAGGGAAGAGGTGGTTTTTGAAACTTCTATCATCTTGAACAAGAGATATCTATAAGCAGGATGGCACAATAGCATTTAACCCTGTTGACTGGAATGTGACAGTGACGATGACTAGTAAGTGAAAAAATGAACAAAAAAAGAGAATTCTGACTTCAGGTGCCACTGAGCTTATAAACTAGTGTACTGTTATGCCAGAGGTCTGGAGAATTAGCGATCATGATCAAGTGTCAGACAAAGATGAAACAGGTTAGTGATTACTTAACTGCAAGTACAAAAGTTTGTTCTAAATTATCAAGTTATATATATGATCACTTCCTAAAGAATTGTCCATCTTTTCTTGCTTGTATACACTGATATTTTTTTGCAGTTTATTATGGTATTAGTACTTTCTACTCATAACATTCTGTTTACTAGGTTACGCAGTTCAGTTGCATAATAAGTATTGTTTTTCTAAATGCAAAACCTATTAGAGATCAGAGATTGCCTGTTTCTTCTACGTAGATTTTTATGTGATGGTTCAGTTAAGCCCCTCTATTTGTATATGTTTACATGTAAGTTTTGGGTGACCTGACAGATCAATAGCTGGGGAAGCAGGATTTGGAGGCATGCTATGAATGCTTTGGGTGATTTCCCTTGCAGAGGCTTGTCAGGGGTGGGATATGTCTCAGAACCTGTTTTGCATATGTATAGTGTTAACAATTAGGGAAACAGAGATCTGTCAATTGCAGTTATGGCTCATCAGAGATGCAGCCTCTATTTCCAGCATTCAGTAGTTTACTAGGCTGTAAGTTATCCAGAGGGAGGGACTTGCTGGCAAGATAATGGCATACTCAGAGTGAATTAAAGAGGCTTTATAGTTCCTGCAGTGCTCAGTGGGATGATACAAATTGATTTGTTACCTATGAATATAAAATTAATTTGTTTACCTTTCTAGGAGTCTAATTCAGTTCCTTGACACAGATGAAATAATCCAATTCTCATCTTGTGATGTGGGCCAATGATTCTTTTTGAAACATAGTAAGCAGCTGTAGCATCTTGGAAGGAATTCTGAATTCTTGGAAGACTAGTTGATGGTGTTAGTTTTGAAGTGCATGTCTATTCAGCCTGATTTGTTCTGCCTTCTGCATGTGTAAGTTGAGATACTTTGCTGGTAGGAGCATAGTTTCAGTGAGAGGTGTCTGCAGTGTAAATGCACATTGCTCTGGTGATTTGCTTGAAGGTGTGTCTTTCTGAGAGTTTAGTGTAAAACCACTCTAAACTGATTGCTAACTGGTGATTTCTTAATATTCAAGTGGAAGTTTTGTGAGTTTTAAGTTTGAAATCAAAGGAATAACAAGTGACAGACCAACTGGAATAAAAAACATTTCCATGTGTAGAAGACATAAAAACAATAACCCCATGCAGTATTATAGGCTTGGGGATGAGTGGCTGGATGATTATGAAGAAATAAGGGACCTGGGGGTGTTGGTTGATGCTTGGCTGAACATGAGCCCACAGTGTGCCCAGGTGGCCAAGAGGGCCAACGGCATCCTGGCCTGCATTAGAAATGGTGTGGCCAGCAGGAGCAGGGAGGTGATCATCCCCCTGTGCTCAGCTCTGGTGAGGCCGCACCTCGAGTACTGTGTTCAGTTTTGGGCCTCTCACTACAGGAAAGACATTGAGGCCCTGGAGCGTGTCCAGAGAAGGGCAACGGAACTGGTGAGGGGTCTGGAGCACAAATCCTATGAGGAGTAGCTGAGGGAGCTGGGATTGTTCAGTCTGGAGAAGAGGAGGCTCAGGGGAGACCTCATTGCACTCTACAACTTCATGAAAGGAGGTTGTGGTAAAGAGGGGTTTGGCCTCTTCTCCCAGGCAATGAGCAGGACAAGGGGAAATGGCCGCAAGTTGTACCAGAGGAGGTTTAGGTTGGGCATGAGGAACAACTTTTTCTCTCCGAGAGTGGTCAGGCACTGGAATGGCTGCCCAGGGAGGTGGTGGAGTTGCCGTCCCTGGCAGTGTTGAAGAGGCATCTGGATCGTCTGGATGAGGAGCTGCGTGATATGGGTTAGTGCTTGTGGCGGCAGCGATGATGAGAAGAAGTTGGACTAAATGATCTTAGGTCATTTCCAACCTTGTGATTCTATTCTATGATTCTATTCTATGATTAGTACCTTTAAGATAAAGAAGGTCTTGGTTGATGGGGGTGAGTAGTGGTAAGGAGGTATGGGTATTTCTGTATGAAGATGTACAGTGAATTAGACAGGAGTATAAAGCTCCTATTTAATTCTAAAACTAAAGAAGGTAGTGGAAGTACACTGCTAAGAAGCATTACAGGGCAAGTTGCTAAAAATCATGATGCCAAGTGTGGAAACCGTATTTTTCAACAGAAATTCATTAGTGACAAAGTCTGTCTCATGCTAATCTGGGAGAATAGATATTTCCTTATTTTTCTTTAGTGCACAAGTTGCTGACAGGTCTGTTCATCAAAATTATGACTAGTATTGATTGTGTTCTCTTGAAGTCAAAGATGATCTGAAAAACATTAGTTAAGTTTAACTTCATCCAAAAATATTCATTTTCTAGTATTATCTTTGTTTGCTATGTAATTGCTGATTATCTCAGTGGAAGCACTTAATGAAATGATTCTATGATCTTGTTATCTTTCTGTTCCTTTTTAGGATCTGAAATCTACATATATCTCAGTTGACAAATGCATCAGTTTTGCCCCTGTTGCTGCATACTCTGAAATACAGCCATTAGGAGTTTGATACAGGTTATGATGAGACTTGATGGAAGACACAAAATCTCACTGAAGGTCAAATTAGAAAATACTAAATTTAGGAAAGCTTGCATAGTCAGTATTAAATTATTGGTGCGCATTTTTCCAGTAACAACCATCTTTGCCTATGCAGAGCTTCAGCATTATGCAGTAGCTGGAGGTATTAGATAAAAGACTTTTCTCCCAGGTTCAGTCTTTAAAAAAATACCAGAATTTATAGAAGTGGTAGCAAGTCAATTTTTCATTTATTTTCTTTATTTTAAAAATGAAGTTAACAGTACAGTTTATATCTTCCAGATACTGAGATATCTTGTTTTTTGTTTACTCTTTTTTAAACTCTTTAGCCCACGAATCAAGCATCTCTGCGTTCAGTGCCACTATTCAAAAAATCCAACAGAATTTTGTTGCTTTTTTCTTGGTCTAGAATATAAACCTTAATTTTATATATTTTCTTCAGAATGTAGAAGCTTGCTGCTTTAGTGTCAAGTGTGATTTAGTGTGTTCTGCTGTGATCAGGACTTTTATGACCTGTTTTGTTTGGTTGGTAGGTGGACTGCACAAAGCAGCTTGTAGGCTAACATTGCTGTGTTCTGGGGTTCTTGTTTTTGCTGTTTTGTAAAGTTTCATAGCCAGTGAGATGCCTGAACAGAACTGCTGTTGAAATATGTTGGAAAAGTGTATGTTCAAAGAGGTAGGGGGGTCAAGAAAGAATTAATGAGGTCAAATGAATGACCTGCAATGAGTTAGAAAAGTAATTCTGAGAGGTTTGAAGCCTGGATGCTTGGGCCCCCATTTAAGACTCTTTTCTAAGGTGCCTCTCCTTCCACCACCACTGTCCCCACAAGAAATTCAGTGTGTTTGACTTTTTTGTTTGTTTGTTTGTTTTCTATGAAGTGCGGGTGTGTGGACACTGGTTTGTCTTGTGCTTTGCCAGCTGCCATGCCATTGTCATTAAATCTGTGAGATTTTAATCTTTCTGCTATATAGTTAATATTAAATTTATGCTGTGCAAGATGCTCTTTACTATTCTTAATTTTGCCAAGAACTGTTATTATCTGTAAGCAGGTATAGGTACTCTGAGTGCATAAGATGGATCAGGTGGAAGCTTTATTATGATCACAGTGGGAAAATATTTTGGTAGCATCTCCTTCTCTATTCCTGTTCTTTTTCCTGTTCTCTGCCCAGTGTTTGCACCCACCCAGCTTATACACTGTTTCAGAAGAAAAAACAGGTGCAGAAAAACAACAATTTACATGTTAAGAAATCACTTGCCCATCCTTGGGAAGAGGGTTGGACTCCAGGCAATAAGTGCACGTTATTAAAGCCAGGTACCTGTCAGTAGGAGGAACAAGCTGTGTAAGTAACATGCTAACAGAGAACCAAACAGTGGATGTGTGATGCTGTGGGGAGATGGCTCCTAGTGGAGCCTGTGGGCACAGCATGCTGTGTCATCTTAGCTCCCAAGAGGGGGAATTGGGAACAGTCACAGATCGTTAACTTTTAGTTGGAAGAAATGTCCTGTTAATAGGTCAGTGAAGCTTATCCTAATTATGAACTGGAAACAAATACGGAAGAGGAGTGGGTTTAAGTGAATCCTCTCACAGCTCTTCTGTTCATTTTGTTGGTTTCATGGTTTTTTTTGTTGTTGTTGTTTAATAGCAAGAGCCTCATTTTCCCAGCTATAGCAGTCTTAACTCCTATCATTCTGTATGTTGGCAATATGTTATAGTTGTCTTGCAGTGCATGCTTGTCGAATATCCTCCCCCTTTCTACCCTCTCTTCTGCCTCTGGAACATCTCAAGGGCTTCTTGAGTGTTTGTTTGAGACTTGCACATACACAATGGGTTGTGAGTTGTTTTTTTTGTTGTTCTTGTTTTGTTTTTTTAACTGAATGGACTGTTTTAAAGGATTGCATGCTCAAAAAGAAGCCATCCACTTCAGCAGATGAGCCAAAATGTTATTAGATCAGATCTCAAAACTCTTTTGTGCTCTGCTTTTTGAGACTATTTGCTTCCCATGTCATACAGAAACTTTTATTTATTGGTACGTACTAATTCAAGTAGACATACAGATTTGTTTATCTTTGCTCACTTCGTTAAAGTTGTCTGCTTGTTCTTGTCAAATTTACCCTATATCTATCCATATTAAAGCTAATTTGCCTGACTGTGTACTTGTAATGTATATCTCTGAGCCCATAGTAGAGTATTGTGAGGTGTTTTTTTTTTTTTTTTTTTTTCTTGAAAGTCTGGGACTTTAAGATGTACAAATATAGTGCAACTATTCCTCATCCTTCCTGAATTACTCTAAAATTTCAGCCATTTCTTTAAAATAGGAGCATTATGTTTCAAAGATAGTAGATTTCTGAGAATTCCATGAAAATACAGGCGAGTTATGCCCTTAAAACCTGGGAGATGTTAGGTGTAAACCTTTTTTTGGCTGGAACAGGTAGAAATGTTTTTTTGAACAGTGAAATAAAATTTCCTTTTACACAAATATTTTAGAATCTGTATTTCTATCTGTAGAAATGATATTTAGATATTTAATTAGATTATTAGATAATTTAATAATATATAAATAATATATAGATATTTAATTAGATTAGATAATTTTAGATATTTAATGATATCTGTAGAAATGATATTTAGATATGGATATAAAAGATATTTAGATATCTTGCTAAGGAAGAGCGATTGTCAAGTGCACCAACTTCTTATTAAATGTATTGTATGTAGAACTGAACGATAGGCTGTCTCTTTAGGATGAAACAAAATGGTGCAGATGTAGAACTGGGTGAATATGAAATCCTATGTAACGTTTCTGTTGGAATCTCTCCTGCTTTGCCTTCTGCAAATCCATCTTCTTACCTTTCTTCATATTTATTTTATAACATTCACAGAATCGTAGAATCACCAAGGCTGGAAAAGGCCTCTAAGGTCATCCAGTCCAGCTGTCCACCTACCACCATTATTTCCCCACTAAATCATGTTGTTTAGTACAACACCTAACATTTTTTTGAACACTTCCAGGGATGGGGACTCCACCACCTCCCTGGCAGCCTGTTACAGTGCCTAACCACTATTTTGGAGACAAAATTAATGTCCAACCTTAATCTCCTCTGGTGCAACTTGAGGCCATTTCCTGTTCATGCTGTTGCTAGGTCGAATCCCACCTTGCCACAACCTTTAAGGGTTGTAGAGAACTGTAAGGTGTCCCCTGTGCTTCTTCCAGACTAAAGTCGTTGCTGCCTCAGCCACTCCTCATAAGACTTGTTCTCAGATCTGTTACCAGCTTTATTGCCTTTCTCTGGACATTCTCTAAAGCCTCAACGTCTTTCTTGCAGTGAGGGGCCCAAAACTGAACACAGTACTCAAGGTGCAGCCTCACACGTGCTGAGGGATGATCACTTCCCTGCTCCTGCTGGCAACAGTATTTCTGATACAAGCCAGAATGTCATTGGCCTTCTTGGCCACCTGAGCACACTGCTGGCTCATGGCCAGCCACATCCTCAGGTCTGTTTTCTTCCACACACTGATTAATAGTTAGCCACATGATAATTTAGGATCACCATGGCAAAAATGAAATACGTCCTTGTTGTCTGCTTTCACTAGGAGTAATACCACTGTTCTGGAATCTTTTCATGGAAGATGCTTCTGTGCAAGCCTGTCACAGAATCATTTCCAGTAATAAACAACTGCTGAAGCAAGTTACAGTGTGTTGTGATTCCCCATTTATTTTCTAAAACCAGCTATGACTCAAAATCCATTTAACATTATTGTCACCACTGTGCAGTGTAGTTTGACTAAGTGGGGAGGCCGACAATGCTTTTGCTTAGTTATATACCGCTTAATATTAAAAATTGTTTCATCATTTTAGTAGTTTTGCCATTGTCTGTTAGAGTTATTTGACATCACAGAATCGTGGAATCACCAAGGTTGGAGAAGACCTTCAAGATCATCCAGTCCAACCATTCACCTATCTCCAATAGTACTCACTAAACCATGTCCCTCAACATAAAATCCAAGCGACATCTAAAGAATTTTAGAAATCCAGTGTTTGCATAATTATTTAGTGTTCTCAATCTGATTTTTAATTTAATAGGAATGGTAATTATTTCAAAATATGGTATGTAGTTGTACCATTTTTGAAATTTCCTTGCTCACGTGTAAGAGCAGAACAATGAAGAGAAAAAGAATGTGGGAGAAACTGCACAGTTTGTGTAGCATGCACAAAGGACCCTTGAGGAGATGGGACAGGAGTTGACAGGCCAGGGTTTGGACCTTTCCTGCCTAAGAATAGGCAGTACTGGGCATTAGAATGTCTACTGTAGATTTTTAAAGTGAATATTGTAAGCAAAGGCTACAGCTTATGCTTGGAAAAGCAACGTATTAGGGCTAACCAGAGCTGATTAGGCTAGGCAGGTGTATTGTGGATTACTGGCAAGACTTTACTTTCTGTTTACCAGTTACAGACGGCAACTTTCATAGGAAAGAGAATTTGAACACGTAAATGAACTGTTTTCTTCTAACTTCCTGTGAGTTATGACCATTAGGTACTGCACAATATTGGATTTCACGCTGAAGCACTGCAGTTGATCAAAACTTCAGATCCTTGAAAATCTAACAATGCAGTGTTGTTTCTGGCACAGCTAAAGGTATTGTTTCCTTAACCTTAAAGATTTAATGGAATGTTCTAGCCCATTTTTCTCTTCTCAACTCCTGACAAATTGCTGCTATTACTTTTGATGATACAGTAACTTAGAAGTGGTCAAAGATCTAATATTAATGGGAACAGAACAGTATAGAAAACAGCTTGAGGGCAGAGCTCTGTGCTGTATTATTTAGTGCTAAAATACACTGTATGAAGTTAGCCACTGAATGTTACATAGTTAAGTATATATACTTACATAGTAACTTCCAATTGAATATGAAAAACCTTCTAAGCTTTTTAGGAACTAATTCCTAAGCTTTTACTGTTTGTCAGTAAGCCTGCCTTAAACCCAGAGCCTAGCAGTAAAAGCAGGCTTAAGAGTGTAAATGTAGAAGTAGATAAACAACTGGTGGTGTGGAAGAGATTTCCATCTGGTTGCTTGTAACTTTTTTTTCTTACTATTTCAAATCTTGTTCTAAGACATTAAAGCACTTATTATATGTATAAAATAACAAAAGCAAAATCTTAAGATTTACACATTTCATGAGTACACTGAATATGTTTCAAATATTTTATAATCTTAATTCTCACTTCACAGTTGTTACTTCTGTTCAGATTAAGTCTGTATTAGAGCATTTTTCATACATCATACATCAAGAAGGCAAGCTTACTCAACACTATCACCATAAGCTACTGTATATTTATCAGACTTCAGATTTCTCACAGCATTTTTTGAACTACATTTTTTGGACTGAATTTCTGTATTTTACTATTGCTTTGCATTTCGTTTAGATCTTGTTGACACTGATTCTTGAGAAACCACTGTTCATATTTGGATGCCATTGCTGACAAATTAGTTTTGACTGTAACTGCACTTTTAACTGTTTTCTTATTAGGATCTCTCATGAAGCTGCTTAGAGAAACAAAAGCTTGCGACCGTTCTGCAAACAAGCCAGGGAAGGTATTCTTTAAGGAGCTGTGACCTTGATGTATTGTCATTTTGAAAAAGCAGTATGGTTTTTTTTGTTCGTTTGGTTTTTTTTTAATCTTAAACCTACGGATAATCAGCAAGAGTGCAACAGATCATGCAGAAGATTAATGCTTTTTGACAGAAGGAGAAATTAGCTCGGGTGACAGATAGTACAGGTCCTCAGAAGCTTAGTGCAGAATTACCACCTGCAAAAACGTGTGAAGTCTACCAGAGAGCAGTCTTTGAGATTGCCACTGTGTGTTGAGCACGCCGGCTGCCACATGTCATGGTCGTCTGTGTGTGTTGCTTTAGTGTTCTGAGGGCAGCAAAGTTGTTCTCCAGGCTTCACCGTGCATATGACAGCCTGTGGTTGTACTCCTCCACATTGGAGCACAGGAATGTCGTCTCGTTTTGAGCATACAGAGTATCATCTCCCTCAGAACCTCTTGGTACTGGAATCTGAGGAGTGAGATCGTACTCCATTTGCAACTTGCAGGTGTGATGACAAGGACTTGCAAGCACATATTGTTGGAGTTGTCTTGAAAACAATCTTCCGAAACAGGAAGTATGGGTAATGCACACTGGAAAATCATAGTTAAGTTTTTAAGATCCATGTCGGGAAAACAGAAGTGACTGAGAAAAGGGACATAAATTTTCATTCTTACTTGCTTTTCATTACTTGGATACTTGAGAGCTCTTTTAGCTGAGCTGAGTAGAAGGATATCATCGTACTGGACTTGTTTATTTATCTTCTTTTGTCCTGCTGGTGGGGAAGATAGTTCTGTTTGAGGATTAGTAGTATCTCAACATTTTTGAGATCATAGGAAATGTTATATGATGTTTTGGGTCTATTATGTCTGTGTATGTGGTGGGGGCAAGTGTGATTGCATGACTAAGATAAGAGTGGGACAAGAGTGGAGTAGGCCATTTTGATTTATGACATTTCAGCTTATCAAGTTGACTGTCAATTAGCATGAGGACAAATGATTAAATAAATGCAGAAATCACTTAGTCTTTCCCCTCCAAACCCTTCCTGGTATCCCTGTCCCCATACTGCAGATATTGCACAGCTCCCTCTATGCACAGAGCAAGAGTCAGCGTCTGGTGACTTCTTTTCTTTTACTGTCCCTATTCCTTATGCTATTCCTTCACAAGTCAATATCTCCCCAGTCACCTACTCTTCTGTCATCCTTCTATTCCTGCTTGGGTAGCTCCAGACCCTGACTGGCTGACTCCCACTGTGCTTTCTATAGTCCCTCTCCTGCTCTTCCTGCATTCCACAAGTTGGTTCCTGACCATCTTGTACATTTTGCAACACCTCTCCTACCAAAACCATGTCAACTTAGCCCAGCATCAAGGGAATTATTATTATTTTTTTTAGCATACTGGAAGGGCAGGCAAGTAAGGATGTCAGCTAGTGCTGTAGAAAATCATACCTGCTTTTCTAATTTTATAGTAATTAAGAAAACAGAAACCCTGCCTTAAGAAGATATAGATGTTAAATCAATGTGAGCATGATTTAGGAGTCATGATAAACAAAAGCATGGTAGTAAGGTGGTCTTTAGCACTAGGGTGGCGCAGTCTGGAATTACCAGACACATCAGTGAATGATACAAGAATGATAATCCTTTTTTCTTAATGCCAATCATGGGTTAGTGAGGAAAGTTCTTTCTAACCTTTTGTACTAACTTATGCTTCACTTGTGAAAGCTTTAATTAATCCCAGATATAGAAGAAGGAACACACAGGAACTTGCATTCATTAGTCTGCTTTTTTTGTGAAAAGAAGATGTTAAGATGTCAAAATGGAAAGGGTGGTTGAAAGCACAATTAATTTGACTATTAGGACACAGGACTGCCTCCTAAGCCGAGGCTAACACAGATCACATATCAACAAGCTGATTTCTCTATCAGTGATGGAAAATAAATGGTGTGACTCTACCTATTTGAATGCTGCTTGTCACACTTCTTTGGATCTCTCATTGCCAGGAGGATTTTACCACTTAATTCGTTTTAGTCTGTTTGACCATTGTAATGTTGCAATCTAAGTGAATTAACAACAGCATACTAGCATTAATATTCCTGCTGTGCGGGAGCAGACATTTCTGATAGTCCATCTGTGTTTCTGTGGCAGGCTGCTAGTTTCTCTTCTTACTTAAGATATTTCTGGAAAAATAAGTGCCTCTCTACAATTAGTGATGAGTTCTTGTCTCAGTTCTTACTACTGTCTTTAATGAGTAGTGAATACTGAGTACTAAGTTCTTTATGGTCATGAAGGAATGTTAAGGGAAAGGTGAAAGAAAGGGAAGAGAAACAAACTGATAGTTTCCATACAATTATTTTTTCTTTTTTTAACTATGTTCTCTTCTCTTGCAGCTCTGTATTGACAAAACTACAGTTATCTGTGTATATGTGCATGTATATGTAGTTGTATACACACAGAGACATGCATACACTGTGTCTTGCACTTAACAAGAGAAAAAGGAAACTCTTAAATAAGTAACATCACTTCAATGGAGTTAATTTAAACTTCCAAACTGGTAGGGCATCGTGACCTGTTTTGATAACAGAAGAACAAAAAGTCTCAGAGTAAAGATTGGTTAGGAAAAGTTGTAAACATTGTGTTTATTTTACATATTAACTTACATTCATCTCTGAGCGTCTTAGCAAATGTAAAGTTAAAGTAGCTCTATGGTGTTGCCACAGAAAAGTACAAATTATGTAGCTGTACAGCAGCTTTGAAGGGCTGTACTGGCAAATCAGTGACGGATTCTTTAACAGTCTTTGTCCTGTAGAGATAAGGTAACTTCCATTTGTGTGAAGAAGTAATCAGTATAAATGTTCATCATCAAGTGTCAAAACATATTTTAGAGGCATCTAAAGTTTAGTATCCTTATTAAAAAACCCTCTTAATTACCCCAGTAATCTGGCAAAATTATGATTTCTCTAATTGTTTTGTGCTTTTTATGCCATGGATTTAGCAGTACCTACTGCTCTGTTGTCACAGAATGGAGACAGCATGTCACTCAGCAAACCTCTAGCTTCAGTCAGAGCATGGAAATGCTTTGTAACTTGTTTATCAGAAGTTATAAAACAGCACATGAAGTTTTATTAATGCTGTGTTTTATCTAAATGTGATGCATATGCTGGCCACACATGCCTTGCAAAGTGCTCTGGTTTGTGAAACCGGAGAAACGCTGCTGATCAGTTGGCAGTGACATGCAAGCAATCTAATCAAACAGAAGAGACATAGCTAGGTCTATGGAAGGTGGCAGTACAGGAGAACATCATCTCAGGGCTCACCAACTGAACTTTTACTGGCACTCCTAAATGCTTTAGTTATATAGTTTTCACGTGGCTTGTACATAACAAAACCTTAGCTTTTGAATGTTTCAGTTGTATGAGGTCTGGTTCAGTGATAGCACTGGATAGCAGCTCTGGTCAGAAGTATTCATTCACCACACAGCTGTGATTTAGATTCAGCTCTTCTTTTGCATTTTCAGTTAGTGTAGTTAGGGCCATCATTTTCTCCTTCCAATATCAGTCTTCATACGGATAATTCTGGATAGCTTTTTGTGTGTGTGTTGGTTAGCTCTTAAACTGCCTCACTGTTAAATAACTGGTTGCATTATGGTAATATGCATCACATTACATTTGGGTGTGCTTAACTGGATGGTAGGTGGAAGATGCTTTTATCTAATACTGAAAGCGAGAATGAAATCTTAAGTATGATGAATTTATTCTAAACATTCAAAAGAGCAATTAATGTAAAGATTATATTGAAACACAAGAACTATGAAAGTCGCTTGTACATAATTTTTGTGTTTGTACAAGGGATTGGGATCAGGAGTAATCAGGAATACTGCTTATGTAACTGGGTGATATAAGGAGAACGTTAGTTGATATTAAGTGTACTGTGACGTTTGTATGGAGGACTAAGACATACATTCGTCCCTCTGGACTGCACGTATTCTCCTTGAGCTTTCACTGGAACAATACTGTCTTTGTTCTGTTCTGTATTCCTCAGACCATTTCTTCTAACGCTTAGCATAGGAGATCACCACCTCTTCCAGCAGACAGGCTTCAAGTGGCCTTATCTCCCAGCTGAGGAGTACAGTTCTGCTACTGGAGACAGCTGGTTCTGAGTGCATTCAGTGCCAAGCAGCAGAAGTGTTACTGAGAGTTCATATATAACTGATTTATAAGAAGGCCAGATTGTAACTGTTTGACTGTGATTACTCCAAGACCTTTTTTTTTTTTTTCTTTTGCTTTTATTTTTGGCAGAAAAATGTATTAAGAGCTTAGCCTCTTACTTAAAGGGAGAAAAGGGCAGGGACAAAGGGTATGTTTATTATCATTTTAGAAACAGGAAAAAGAAAAGTAATTAAAAATGCCTGCAAAGCTAAACCTAAATTGAAATGCTTTTAGTCCATTTTTTTCTTATTTAATGAAGCATTTCCTGAAGAATACAACCATCTATTTGTCAGTAAAATGTAGCTAAGGTGACAGCCATCGTAGTAATGCTAAAATACATTTTTTATTTCATGCAGTACTAATTAGAAACACGGAATGGTTTGGTTTAGAAGGAACCAAGATTACCTATTTCCAATGCAGCTTGTAAGAAAGATGGAGAGAGATCTTTTATTTGTGCCTGTAACAATAGGGCAAGCTGTAATGGTTTTAACTAACAGAGGGTAGACTTAAAGTAGGCATTAGGATGAAATTCTTTATTCAGAGGGCAGTGAGGTGCTGGCACAAGCTGCCCAGAGAAGCTGTGGATGCCCCATACCTGGAAGTGTTTAAGGCCAGGTTGGCTGGGGCCCTGGGCAGCCTGATCTGATGGATAGCAATGCAGCACACAGCAGGAGTTTGGAACTCTAGCTTGGTTTTCCTGATCTCATTTCTAAATGTCTTGGTTTGCATCCCTATATTCTTTCCAGACTGCATGTCTTGATAGTGATCACGAGGGAAAATAAATCATTAAGTAATTTTTTTTTTTACCTTGCATGACTTAATTTGCTAAACAGTTAACTTTGAACAATTCATGTTGTATGTATTTAGTGTTGCTGTGAGAACATTTAGGTGTGAAGCTCCAAAAAGTGAGGGCTTCACAATGATGAGATTGTTCTTAAGCATAATTAATGTTTTCGAGTAACTCTATTTATTTAGCCAGTTCAGTTTCAGATTATAATTTGAGATTGAAAAATCAGAATACTGAAAGGCTTCTCAGAAGATGGGTGTTCAAAGTTGCACACATTCGGCAACGTGCAGTGAATGAGAAGTTACACATGTGCTAATGACAGCTTGAAGGGATAGATGGAAAGTAATGAGTGAGAAGTGATGGAACACGGCTGAATCTTTGTTGAAAGATGTCAGCCTTTATCTGACTCTACAGTTAAGTGCTGATTTTGCTTTTGGAGGCTTGCATTTTGCTTGTATGTGTATATTAATTTAGTCTATCTGCTGAATGCATCAGCACATGATATTTTTTTTCCTAAGAACTTTTTTAATTAAAGTGAAATACTTGCAACCTACTGGGCACAACTGGTAGTTAACTTGTGCACAACAATATTACATCCCAGTCATGTTCATGACTTTCACTTTCTGTCCTTCAGGGAACAACCTATCTTCAGCACCCGAGCTCATGTCTTCCAGATTGACCCAAACACTAAGAAGAACTGGGTTCCCACCAGCAAGCATGCTGTTACTGTGTCCTACTTCTATGACAGCACAAGAAATGTCTACAGGATAATCAGTTTGGATGGCTCAAAGGTAAGTTTTATTTTAGAGAAAACTTCCTTGCTTCTTTTTTGACTTTTGTATTTATATTCCAGGCTGATTTATCTTCTCAGATGCTCTTGTCAGCATCTTAGTAAGTGATAAGTGATGTGTTGAAATGGTTATATTGTTTTATTAGCTATTTTAAGCATTCTTTGAAAAATACTGTTTTCTAGTGTTTGTATAGACTTAGATAAATCTGATAAATCTAAGTGGTGACCTACTAATATTGAGCAATCAAAAGGTATTGCCTTTGAGGTGTACTAAAAACTACAAGTAGTGTTCCAACAAATTGTTTCTCTCTCAGTGTCCAATGATGTATTGAAGTCATTGATTTCATCCTTCATCATGAAAGACATCTGTTCAGTGCCTGTAATCACTCTATAAATCCTTCTTTGTTACTTAATCTTCCAATTTTTGCAGTACAGCTTGTGGTGATTCCTTCTTACAGCTCTCCAAAGTAAGCAGTTAGCAAAAGTCATTTGGATTGGGTTTGGGATAAGGGTTATGTTTTGTTTTTTCATTTTTCTATGCTGGGAAAGGTAATATGTTGAACTGGTTAAGATAGTAATTTGGAAGACCTGGGGAAAACACTTGACTGTTTCTTAAGTTCTATCCCAAATGTGTCTAAAAACAGTAGTTGTGGAAGCAACATGTCAAGAAATCTCATCAGTAAGAAAACTAACATTTTACAAAATGTTATCAAAAGCAGTAATCTTTTCAAGTTACTTTCAACTGCAGCTTCTGGAAATGTGTGTGTTCATGATAGTTGGAACTAAAGTATATTGTTAAAGCACAGTGGTGTTTCTGGAGATTTCTTGGCTTTGTTGAAAGCTGAAAACCATTACTGTGCATATTTAAAGTTTTGAGTATTGCTACTTTGGTTGAGGAAGAAAAAGGTTCTACAGAAGTGTTAGGAATTTTTTATCAAAGATCTCCATATGATATTCATTTAGGTGATTGAGGCTCTGGTATTAAAGCTTACCAACATTTTCCAAATTTTGTCTTTATTGTCTTCCTTTTCCAGCCTTCCTTCAAATGATTTTTGCTTCTGTCAGATAATTAGGATACCTTTTTTGTGTATGTGTATGACTATTTATGAAAGACTTGGATCTCAACTTGATGTTGTATAAGATCATTGCTGATAGTTGTCATGTATAGCACCCAAACTGATCTGCTCAGTTTACAAAATTCTTCTTCCAGTACAGAGAGTTCTGTTGCCTAATGCTACAATTCTTGCAGTGTGACTGCTAAGTTATGTTGTCAAGTAGTTGTTCATCTGTTTATATGCTCTTTTGTCTACTGCGGTACTTCCTTTGTATTTATAATACAATTGGCAAGGTATATTGATAATGCAATTTGTCATTTTTATTTATTCTCTTTTATTGCTGCAATCACAGTAATATTTTCATCTCAAGCACTGTGTATCTGACTAAGATCTAGGACCCCTACCATGATTAAGATGCACTATTTCAGGGATCGCTACACTACTCTGAAATGCACAGTTGAGTACCAGAAGGTAACTCAAATAATAATAAATAAATAAAAATAAATAGATGATCCTGCTAGGCTCTCTTGAAAGCCACATTGCTGATGAGGTTATAGTACCTTATGGGTCTGGAGAGAATGAAGACCATGTGGCTGCTCAGTTACAGTGGCCTAGGTGCTAAGTAGTGAGTTGGTGATAGCTGCGAACAGTCTTTCCACCTGGACTATAGAAAGTCTGAGAGAGTGAGGTTTGAGTCCTGCTTCTGCCATCCATGCCCCTTTCCAATCTTCAGGTCCATTCCATTCCCTTAGAGCTCCCTCATGGAGCAGGACTTCACCATGTACTCTCTCTGCAGCCCTGAGGGAAAAGATGCATTCTTCAGATTGCTTTACAGCCAGGCAGCCATAAGCTGAGTGTTTCAAGTTGGGGTATAGAGATATCTTCTCTACTAGCTGTTTTCCATAACTATTTTTAAGCAAATGCATTTTTTCTTCACTAGTAACTGGAACAATTCTTCAATTATTTTATTTCATTTTTAAAAATTTTCATGTCAGTATCTTGAAAGCAAGAGTTTTGGTGCTAGTTTTTAGGGGACAACCACAAACAAGCCTCATATAATTTGTAGATCCTGTTTCTCCCTTTCCCTCCCCCCCCCTCAGGTTTCATTAGGTTTCCTGAATAAAATTGAACTCCTACCCAAAGACTGAACTTCACTATGTTGTTCTACTTTAAAACAGGATATGATCTTTTATGGGGTGATCTCCACTCACTTCTGAGAAATCCTACCATACATTTCAGATACACTTGAGTTTGCTTGTGGAGATCTTTGATGCATTTTAAGAGGTTTTATTTTTTCCTTGTTCCATTTCACTTGGTTTGTGAGCAAGATACAGCTGTTAGACATGTTCTGTTTACTCCTTCTAGAGGCTCAAATAAATGTGTTGTATAAACCAGGTGATGGAGCAGCCAAGCACAACTCATCCTTTTCCAAACAGCTTCATCCTACTCAAAATTGTGTTAGCTTCCATCAGTTTTAGTTTGTAAATTGCTCTCATGTAAAAGTAGGCATAGCTAGGCAAGTCATTGGGTTAATGGTTCTTGTGGATGTAGTATTTAGGTAGATTAAACTGTTCTTTTATGAGATTATTCCAGCTATATATGTTATGCACTTTTCAAGCTATACACTGGTTCCCATCTCTGTGTAATGTTTTCCAAAGCTTCTATGTCTTCATAAAACACCTTGTACAAGAAATGAGGCATTTCCCTCTAACTTATCTCTGATAAATGTTCTAGGACCATAATGTGTTCACTGGACAGGACACATTTTATAGCTGTATGCAGTATCTGTCACCCATTGCAGAGAGATCCTGATGCAGATAATCTGGTAGAACTCAAACCTGACTGCGAGCAAATGCCTTTTATGCAACTTTTCTTCATATAACAGTAGAAATCAAGAGAAAGCCTGAAAAATAAAATCTGTTATGCAATACAACATGACAACATTGAGAAGCTGTTGCTAAGGCTTTCAGTTCTCATTAATTATATAGTCACTTCATATCTTCTTATGTCTTAGTTCTTCTTTCTAGTAGGTATTGGAAGGAAGCCTCCATTATTTCTCCAGTAACACTGCGTGTGGATATTAATTTATTCCCATAATCCCACTGTCTTTTCCATTCAATCTCTGGTAGCCACTAAGGAAGGAGAATAAGTAAAGTGGTTCTTTTGGTACCAGTGAATGCTCTGATATTATTTTCACTGTTGTAAAATTGGAAAGAAAGCAGTAATTTGTGTCTATCTAAAACAAAAGACAACTTAGGAAAAGAGTGATTTTTGTCTGTAGATTTCATAAGCCATGCACATAATGTTTCTGCTTTGAGTTAGTCATTAGTGATCTTTACATTTTAATGACTTGTAAAATACATTAATCATATGTTAAAATAATAATGCTAAATACAGGTTGTAGATAAGTCCCATGAGCCCAGGTCTTCAGTGACCTTACTTTGAAGAAATTTAGAGATACTCTGTGTCTTAATTTTTATTGCCATCATCTTTAGCATGAGCTGAAATCATACTTGACTGCTGCTGTTTTTCTTGCAAGTGTTGGACTTGCAGTCAGAAAAATGAACAGCCTAGTTAGACATGTGCTCTATTTTCTCATAGCTGAACTCATTTGAATGTAAAACATGAAAGCTATTTTATTATTCCAACCAAATCTAAAGATAACAAGATCACTTTCTTCAAAAGCTAAATGTTTGCCTGTCAGATTGACTCTGTTCTGTTTTTAAGATATTCTTGTACATTTAGACTAACAACGTTCTTAAAAGTTGATGACATATTTGACGTTCCTTACACTAGTGACTCTACAGTGCAATCTCCTGACATGGAGGAGAGCGGTTAAAACAGTATTTGTATAGATGAAACAAGTTAATAATAAATGATAATTCTAAAAACATTATTTTTTTAAGCTGAATTTATGAATACTAGTATCTAGTATTTCCAGAAGTAGTGAACGCTGCCTGTATCTTTAGTATGCTCTGGCACTGCACAATCTTAAAGCATAATTAATTAAACATGAGACATTGAGCGCACTAATGCTTTTAATTCAGAGAATTGAAAGCCTTGATTTTTTTCCTTTAAAATTGGTATACCTAATAAAAGGGCTTGTCTTTGTGTCAATGGGATCTGAGAGTCTAATCTTCAGGTGAACACTGTCTGCTGGAGTGGAGCATTCTTGTTTTTCTTCTGTTGGAAAACAAAGGGCAGAATAGTAGCAGCCCTTTCTCAGCATGGTATTTTTCTAAAAAGTTTTCTTTCTACCAAATAGAAAGAGGTATTTTTGGTAATCTACTTTGAGTGCAGACTGCTGTCAAAACCTTTGGCCTTTTTGTGTCTGCCATTACCTGGATTATCCCTTGCATAGGCAGGCATGTGGTCTCAGCTGACGCATTGAGCAGTCTCAGATGAAAGCTCATTGTTTTGTCCAAGGTTTTGCACAGGGTTTACAGTCACTGCAGCAGATTCCAGACCTCATGCTTTCAACCTGCCTGTTGCTTGCAGGTTCTGAGTCTTCTTCTGCACTGAAGAGTATTATACCAGTGACAAAATACCTTCACTTTCAAATCTGACATAAGTTCCAATTACCCAGGCAGTGAGTGGGGGTTAAGCAAGCTGACAATATAGCTATAGCTTGAGCTGGGGAGAAGGATTGTTTTCCACACTGTCTCCAGGGTAGTTCATTTAAATCGTGCTGCTGTTGACAGCTTCCACAGCAAGAGGGTTGAACGTTAGAGGAACTTTAGGAACTCTGTTACAGACTTCCACCAGATTATTTAATAAGGAGGGCTTCTGAGTACTAAGGAAAAAATACAAGATAAAGAGAGCCTCAGAATGTCTTTCTAATACGTACACCTCTGTTGTCCCATGCATTTTTCTTTCCTGTTTGATGCAGACAGCTTTTCCTGATGAAGTCCTTTAGGGTCCTTAGTTCAATTGTGACCCTCTTGGCTTTATTTGGGCCTTCAACTTTACGCTTAAAGGAAGGAGAATATTGTCTGAATTACCAATGACTTCTTGTTATAATGTAGGACACATGTCTAATGTGTCCCATTTGAAAATGCTTTAAGTTTTGTGGACAATTAAGGTTGCAGTTGTTTTTTCAGCCTTTAGTCAGACAGCAAATCCTATTCTTTATCTGATGAGACTTGTTGAATCAAGTGTCAGCTTCCAGGCATTCCGAAACTCTACAGTTTTCCACAGTAGTTGGCGAAACTTGCATTTTGAGGCAAAAGTTGTCAGAGAGAACTGCCTGTTTGATATTCTCAGCTACATCCAGATTTGCTTTTCCTATTTAATGTGTACATGGTGGAACTGCCAAAGCCCCTGTAGAAGCTGCTAGTTTTGTTAAAGTTCCTTCATCTGTGATTTAGTATCTTTAACTCCCGCACCTGTGAAGGAATAACCCATTTTCATGAGAAGAGAAGGCTCAGAGAATTTTTTATGCCTATAGATATCTAAAGGAAAGGTGCAGAGAGGATGGAGCCAGCAGGTTGTTTTCATTGTTGCCCAGTGTCAGCAGAAGAGGCAGTGGGCCTCACTGAATGCGTACAAGTCTACAGGGCTGGACAGTACGCATCCCAGGGTCCTGAAGGAAGTGGCTGATCTAGTTACTAAGCTGCTCAACATCGTATTTGAAAATTCATGGTTGTCAGGCAAAATCCCTCCTGAGTGGAAAAAGGGAAACATTGCTCCCTTTTTTAGGAAATAGAAAGGAAGACCAGGGAACCAGGGACTGATGAGCTTGTGCCTGGGAAGATCATGGAGTGGATCCTCCTGGAAGCTGTGTTAAGGCACATGTAAGATGAGGAGGTGATCCCAGAAAGCCAGCACAGCTTCACTGAGGGCAAATTGTGCCCTTATGAGTCTGGTGGCCTTTTACAATGGAGTGACAACTTCGGGGGACATAGGAAGGACAACTGACGTCATCTGCCTGGACTTGTGCAAGACATTTGACATGGTCCTGTACTACATCCTTATCTCTGAATTGGAGAGATATGGCTTTGAAGGCTGGACAACTTGGTGGAAAAAGAATTGGTTGGAAGGTCGTAGCCAGCGGATTGTTGTCAAGGATGTGGTTGTCCTGGTGGACAGCAGGTTGGCTGTGAGCCAGCAATGTGCTTTGTGGCCAAGAAGGCCAGTGGTATTCTGGGGGGGTGCATTAAAAAGAGCATAGTAAGCAGGTTGAGGGAGGTGATTCTCCCCCTCTACTCTGAGTAGCTGTGAGGCCACAGCTAGAATACTGTGTCCATTTCTAGGCTTGTCAGTTCAAAAAAGACAAGGATCTCCTAGAAAGAGTCCAGTGTAGGGCTAGAAAGATGAAGGGCCTGAAGCATCTCCCATCTGAGGAAAGGTTGAGAGACATGGGACTGTTCAGGCTAGAGAAGAGAAGGCAGAGTGGATATCTCATAACTGTTTATAAATATATAAAATGAGGGAGTCAAGTTGGTAGCGACAGACTTTTTAAAGTTGGTGTGCAGCAACAGTACAAGAGACAGCATGCAGAAACTAAAACTCAAGGAAGAGCTTCTTTATTGTGACAGTGATGGAGTACTGGATCAGGCTTTCCAGAGAGGTTGTGGTGTCTCTTCCTCTGGAGATATTCAAGACATGTCTGGAAGCCTACCTGTGTGATCTTCTGTAGGGTACCTGCTTTAGCACGGTGTTTAGACCCAATGGTTTATAGAGGTCCCCTCCAAACCCTATGATTCTATGATTCTGCGACCAGGAAGAGGACAGGCACAAGTGGTGTCCCCCAGGGGTCAGTTCAAGATCTTTATCAGTGGCATAGATGATGATGATGTATATGCTTCAGCAAGTTTTCAGGTGACACCAAGCTGAGTAGTGCAGTTGACACCTCTTGAGGAAGGGGTGCTATCTAGATGGGCCTGGACAGGCTTGGAAATTGGGTCCACGTCAACCTAATGAGATTCAGTAAGACTAGGTGCAAGGTACATTTGGATTGGGGAAGTCCCAGACATGGGTACAGACTGGGAGAAGAACTCCCAGTTGAGATGAAGTTGAGATGAGTCCTACAGAGAAGGACTTGGGGGTTCTGATGGATGAAAGGCTGAACATGAGCCTGCAGTGTGCTCTTGCAGCCTGAAAAACCATCTATATCCTGGGCTGCATCAAAAGAGACGTGGCCATAATGGAATAGGGGATGATTGTCCCTCTCTACTGTGCCCTCCATCTGGGTACTGCTTCTAGGCCTGGAGTACCCAGCGCAAGAAGTATGCAGAGTTGTTGGAGTGGATCCAGAGGAGGGCCATGAAGATGATCAAAGGGCTGGAGCACCTCTCTTATGGAGGAAGGTGAGGGAGTTGGTCTTCTTTAACTTCTTAGAGGAGAAAAAATTCCATGGAGACCTTATTGCATCCTTCCGCTCCTTGAAGGGAGCTTACAAGCAAGAAGGGAAGTGACTTTTAAGAAGATCTGGTAATGATAGAACAAGGGGGAATGGCTTTAAAATAAAAGAAGGGATACTTAGATTGGATGTTAAGAAAACCTTTGCTCAGAAGGTGGTGTGACCTTGTCACAGCCTACCCAGAGGAGCTGTGGGTGCCCATCTCTGGATATGTTGAGGCCAAATTGGATGGAGTTCTGGGCAGCCTGATCTGGTGAGAGGCAACCCTGCCCAAGGCAGGGTATGTGGATCTCAGTTATCTTTAATATTGCTTCCAACCCAAGCCATCCTACTAACTAACTGATGTTTTATTAAATAACAAATATAGTTGAAACTCTTAATAGCACCATATACATAAGAAACTAAATTGTGCATTTCAGTTTTAATTTGCATGCCTTTGATTTTATGGTTAGTTCATACTGTCCGGCTGTGAATTGTACTGATGTCAGGTATGTAGTTAAATGGAACCCACTGGAGTCATTGTAAGAATCTATCCTGACATACATATATGTCAACTGGATCGTTCCACATCACAGATTTAGAATCTGTTGAGCGTAACAGATACAGTTCTGAATGTATGATGGAAATATGTTGAAATCTGTTTAGCGTTTTTATGCTGGAACATGGCCTTCTTCCACTCTCTACATAACAAGAAGAGAGAAATGCTGAGAGTAGCTCTTCTTCTGCAGTTATATGACCCTGGCATTGTTAGCCATTTTTGTTTGTGTATAGAGGAAAACAGGGTATTGCAATACAGAAACATTAAAAAAAAAAAACAAAAAAAAACCACCTTCTTGTTTTATTGCATGTTTCCAGGTGATAATTTCATATACAATGGGGGAATTGCAACAGTGGAGCTTGGAAGACATTGCCTTAGGGGACAAAGAAACACATTCATGAGAAAAAGGACTTTGCTTCTTCTCTTCAGATCTCATTAGCCTATGCAGTTGCTTTGATGGATTCTTTTTAGACTTATTAACCATTAAATCTTTACTTGCAATTGCCAACAGGCATCTCCTCTACCCCAGCTTCTGCTCCTTTTTTTCAGACATGTTTGCTACTACAGGCTTTCATAATTTAGTTGCCATTGAAGTAGAAGAAGAAAGTTACCTGTTAGTTTGTGTCTCATTCTGTGTACATGGATACTTGACTGCAATGCTGATAGTTTTTATTATGAGGAAGTCTAAAAATATTTGAAAAAAAAAAACAGAAAACATCCAATTTTTTTACAACATTCACTTTTTTTTCCAGGCAATAATAAACAGCACTATCACCCCCAACATGACATTTACTAAAACATCCCAGAAGTTTGGCCAATGGGCAGACAGCAGGGCAAATACAGTCTATGGCTTGGGATTTTCATCTGAGCATCATCTTTCAAAAGTAAGTATGAGCAACAAAAACTGTTTGGCAAGCCAAGCACCATAAGAATATTTGATTCCTGCTTGTTGTGCCTTGACTCAGTCTTGTTATTTACAAATAACAAAAAAATACCCTGTATCTACCCTTATAATTTGAAAAGACTAGACAGATCATGATGGCAGTATGCTTTTAACTCTTAGATAACTGTGTATTTTCTCTTAACTGGGAAAAGGGAGAAGATTTAAGCTTTTTAAATAGTAATTTGTTAGGCTTCTCTATTTTAAAGTTGTTGTTCTGTTACAGTTTTTCATAATAGAGTTTAAGAGTCAGCAAGTTAGTGTTACTTCTGTATTGAGATGGCCTACAAAATAAGTTACTGATAGTCTTTTGATGCTTTTTTGTCTTTTAAGTCACATTCATTTTAACTTTTCTTCTATGTGTATCTTGTTACAGATAATGTGACATCTGTAGGCTAAAGGTGAAGCTAGTGAAAAATTTATTTTGCGTAAAAGAAAAGTACTGTTTCTTGTTGCAGTACTGAAGTTGAAATAACTAATAAGGACATTCTGTGCCACACGAGATATATATATATATTTTTTATTCAACTTGAGCAGGAGTCAAAGATAATCTGAAGAAAACAGTAAACCCTTTGAATAGTGATAGAGTTGTTGTGAGAAACACTTCTATAATACCTTTTGCTATTAATATGAATCTGGTAAATAATTATGGGAACCTGTACAAACCAGTGTCATCTTTCAACAGATAAAAAGCTTTCAGTTTGAGAACATGTCTATGCATTAAGCAGAATTCCTACATCTCTGAAGTACACAAAAGATCTGGAAACCTAACTGAAACAGAGATGAATGTATGGTTTGTGTTCAAGTAAGGAATCGTATTTGGCTTGTCTGAAAAAAAAAAAAAAAACAACACAAAACCAACTAACTAGCCAAAACATATTAATCCATTTGGGAAAGAAATTGTTAGTATACAAGTGGTAAGTGCGGGTCTGTTAGAAAATCATTAAAAAGACAACCACTACATCTACTTTATGTGGACAATGTAATATTCTTGTAAGTTTTCTTCATTTTACAGTCAGACAGCTTTAATTTATATGAAGCAACACAAATCCACAAAATTCCAAGTGATACCAATGTTATATATATGCATGTAGATAGATTTATGCACATTATTGCTTCAGTGAACTTAGAAACTTCATCATTTAAATTGGTGTGTACATTTTAGAAGCTCTTGCTGACTAATATAGATACAGCTTTTGTTAGCATCTAAAAGGATTTAGTGTAAATGCCAATTTAGTTTATCTCTTTCATGTACTGTTTGTTTTTCTCAATCATAAAACACCTCTTTGGAAGCAAAATGTGATACTGCAGTCATGCATACCCTGTGCTTGCCAAGCTTCCAACATTGGGTTGTTCTTGCCAAAGAACATACATATGTATTTTCATCTGTCTTTTCCACCGCTCTTTCCTTGCTCTCCTCGGTGGCCAATTTAATATCATTCTTTAGCTGCTGTCAAACTGGTATTTAAGATTTTTCAGTATACTTCTGGTTTAAAATTTTATGTTGCTATTGTAAAAATAATAAGAAAAGGTACAGTAGATGTTTTGTCAAAAGGACATTTTTGATAAGCAGTTACTCAAATTGCTGTGATTCATGGAGGATACACAAGTCTGTTGAGAAAAATAACGAGTCACAGACCTATTCTGAAGGTTACGGTGACAAATTCTCAGAATGTTTTTAGGAAATTGTCCCCAGATTTATTCAGGAATAGGTTGCTTCTAGATGTTGCCTTGAAATTAATTCGGGAACTTTTTAAAAATGTATTTGATGAATCAGAGTCCCAAAGTGAATGTCCTTGTTATTTGTAGCTGGTTTTGAAGAAGTGTCTCAAGGCTCTCTGGAGTATTTAAAGTTTCAGGGAGCCCACAACTGCAAAACACTTGGTCCAGTCAGTGACTGATTTGAAAAGGCCAATGAAGCATATAATCAGGTCTTTTAATAAAATATTTATTCTTATATCATTGTCCGCTTAGCTGTGTCACTCTAAACAAGAATGATTATCAAAGCTTACTTATACTAAGTATTTGACTTTGCAACCATTTGGTTCATTTACCTTTGTCCTTCATAAACTAATTCCCAGAGTAGAGTGCATCAGTGGTAAACTTTTTTCTGTGTTATCATTGCGGCTATGAGAATATTTGATTAAAAAATAGATACATGGCAGTCAACTCTTTATGTGCAAGCAAGAAAATTAATTAAACATTTGTTTATCTTCATTAGAGCTTTTCTCAATGTGTCAGACCACAAATTCATTTTAAGATTATTCCATAAGGAGTCAGGCAGAAGTCAACGGCTTTTAAAAGATGGTTTCTGCATTGGAGAGTATTCCCTTCACAGTATTAGGATTTTCTGGCATAGTCCCTCTTGCTTGTGAAGTAGGAAGAGTAGAATATCCCATGATATTCATCAAAAACTGAAGCAAATTTCCCAACCAGAATAAAGTCTGTACTTTGGATAACATTCGTCTGTATGGGAAGAAAAGCTCCTGTCTTATTTAAGTTAGTTGACCTGATTTATTGTGAACAATCTAAGAGTTATGAGGCATGACGTGTCATCATGGCTATTATCCTTCCACAGTTTTTCGTCGTTTCCTTAGATTATGAATCCTCCAGAGTACTCTTCTTTTCATACCATGAGACCTCTCTTTGTTAACTGGGGATTGTATCAAGAGATTGCTATTACCCACCACCCAAAGATCTCAAGGAATTCTAGTAAATTGATGAGATTTTTCTTCCTAGGTGGCTCTTTCTCAGAATGTTACATGTTTACCAGTCTATTCACTCTTTTTATAATTTCTACCAGTGTGATACAGAAGATTATACTTACCGTCTTGTTTTTTTTCAAACAGTTTTTTTTCAACTGCACTTAAATAATTGGTTACCAATGAGATTTTGAGGTCTATGTATGATTATCAGTGCTCCTAGAAGAGTATGATCTAGTTCTGGGGATCCATTGCCAATTTTATCATCTGTTCTGAGACCTTTTTTGATGCTGGATTAGTTTTCATGCATGGTATTTTTTTTTATCTTCCTGTATCCAGAAAATGTATGTTTTTAAATAACCTACTAGCTGAAATGTAGGATTTCAGAGAAGAAAAATGATACTCCCTCAAGTGCTAATAGCCTTGACTTCCTAATAGTCCTAATAGCCAGGAGAAATTTAAGGATAATAAGACTTTTTGTGTCTCGAATAGCAAGTGAATTTCTAATTGAAAATAGTTGAGACTGTGTCAAACAAAGGTAGCCTTTTTAGCTTCTGTCTATGTGCAGTACAAAACAAAACAACAACAACCATCCAACCAAAAAAGAAAAACAAACAACTCCAAAAAATGTATTTGTATGTTGCTGCTGGAGACATTTATAAACTGTTGGGAAAAATCCCAGTGTTTTTTTCAGAATGCAGTGTTTGGCCAATGGTAGTAAAATAATATTTGTGTAAAAGCAGAAGCAAGTGAAATCAAGCGCTTAGCTACTTACAATTTGTGTGATGTAAAGCTGAGATCACTAAATTTTTCTCTAGCCAGAAAATTTAAACAGAGTTCTTTATAAGTTGTTCAACTCTCAGGGTTTAAGGCTGCAGGTATTTCTAAATTGCTGTTCTATGAATATGTGTAGCAGAGACATCAAGCTTTCCAGGACAGTTACAGCAAGAAATGAACTTGACAGCATTCCCACTGCTGATTTCTTAGATAGCTATTGGAATTCTAAAAGCTTTTACAAAATTCGGGAAGGAATTAGTATTGCTTAAGTCATGAAAGAGTGAAGCTCTTATGTCAGTTGTGACCAAATCTGGCTTCAGAATCTGGTTATTCATTGTAAGGAAGAGAATGAAACCTAAATCTGACAGCAGCTATGTAAGACGGTTTATTACTATTACTGGCTATATCTGAACTGGTTTGTTTGTTTGGTTGGTTGAAACATTTTTGCATTGTTAATTTCCTGCTATGTAAACAGTGCATTCTGTCTGAAAATTACTGAAAGCTATGCCCCTGTGTAACTTGATCAAATGAGTATCTAATAGGGAGAACAAAATTTAAAAATTCTACTAAGATAATCTGACATTGTACAATGCAGTATGTTCTGCATGCAGTGTAACTAATTCACACCTTCTCTCTTCTTTCTCTGTTTTCTTTTATAATAACATATGTACATTCAGTTTGCGGAAAAATTCCAGGAATTCAAAGAAGCCGCACGGCTAGCAAAGGAAAAATCACAAGAAAAGATGGAGCTGACAAGTACACCCTCTCAAGTGAGTTTTTCTGCCTCTTTCAAGGCTTGTATTTCAAATTCTGTGCATATTGTTTTAAGAATTTGTATTGTATCTTACAAACACATGCTCTGTTACAAAAAGGAACAGGGTATTTCCCATTTAGCTTGGATCCTTTCAATGGTCAACCGTAGAAGTGTTCAGAAGTCTAAGAACACTTTTAATGTATGTTCTAGAGGAGTCAAAGGGAGTTGTTTCTGGAGCTGGCTAGATCTGGCTGCTGTCCACCATGGGGCAGCTCCAGGACTCGGCTAACAGAGGCCAGAGGGTTGGGGCAAGGGGTAAGGGGAGGCACGGACAGTCCAGCTGACATAAGTGAACAGATATTCAGTGCCATATTAGGAGTTGATTTCTTTCTTTCTTTTCAGAGGAGAAAAATGAAATGTTTGTTTCTTTCTCATTCCTTTTTTTGAGCTTCACCTAGAATATTAGTAAAGATGGTGAGCTGTTATATAAGAAAATCTATAGTTAAGACCTTTTATTACTTGTTATATCTCTGAGACTTGAGCTGATACACTTTAAAGGACTTTATGTAAGAATCATTCAAACAAAAATCAAAGTTAAAGCAGCAAACTATTTTTACTTATTTCCAACTTTGTAGTGTTCATTCGTGTTGTGTGAAGGTCAATGATAGTCTTGTGTGGGTTCCGAGTTTTATTACAGTTAGCCATATTGCAAAAGAAGAATTAAAAAAAGATGTTTCTAAGCATGTGAACTAGGTTAATATAAGCCCAGCAGAAAGATAATATGGTTATATTTGTTATATTTGCATTAATCATACCTAAAATTAAGTTCCTTGAAAGTAGATACTTTGAATTTGCTTTGGGGGAGAAAAAAAAAACAAACAGAAATTGCATGAGGCATTTGTACTCATCCATTCCAGTGTTTTAATGCAATTGCGAAAAGGTGTTTCCTATTTTTGGAAAATTACGCAGCTTTACAACTTCAACAGGGATTCCTTATTATGTAGGATTAATGCAGCTGTGTTTGCTTTTTTTGTTTGTTTGTTTGTTTTTGAGAGTGCGTTTTTATTCATTGAATGAGTGCATCTCTTTGGTGTTTTTGCACTGATGGCAAAAGGATGGTATGTGGTTTGCAGCATGCTGTAGAAGTAGGTTTACTGCTTCAGAAGAAAGATACATCTGATGTTCTTCCAGGAGAAGTCAGGGGAGGAGCCTCAAGAATATATACAGTGAAATAGTTTCATGTTGTTTTCACTGGTAGGCATTTTGCCCTATTGCTAAGTTGACTTTTGGTATCAAAGGGAAACTGCTTCTGTCTGTACTGTAAGAGGAGAAAAATGAGGCAGTCTTTTTTTTTTTTTTAGTACTGATCTTCATGACTGTCTCTGAATTTATGGTAAATTTCATAAGTGCATAGATAATGGAAGCAGATTTTGACATTATTTACTAGTGTATACGCTTAGTTTTAAAGACAGTGGAGAATTTCAGCTAGGCCTCTAGTTACTGAACATTAAAGATGAAGTTATTACTGTGCTTCTGTTTTTGCCGTACTAGTTAACAGTCTGGACTCAGGAGTTAAATCTGACAGAGTCAAATGGAGTCACTTACTTGGTTTGGATGTAAGTTTGAATTAGTCAGAGACGAGATTCTTTTATCAAGCAGTTGCCTAGGGTTAAAGCTTTCACTTTTTCTATATAAGCTATTAATATTGTTCATTTCCTGTATACTTGGAGCCCAACATTTTATGCTGTAGGCAGCTTTAGAAATGCTACCTTGAGCAATTCTGTAATGCATGTTGAGAGCTGCAATTTTATTACTGTACACTTAAGAACACCTTCTTATTCAGTCCTTCCTTTTTATTTCTTGGCTTTTAACTGCATTGGTAAGTCAGTGTATTTCAAAAGGTATAGTTAGCGCAAGTGCTGACATATCAGCATAATGGTTGTCACATACTCAATGCTTCCCATCAGTTCCCCAGAGAGAAGGCAGTTGAATCAGGAATTCTGGAGTTCAGAGCAGATGAGCAGTGACGGTTTTGTGGCATACTTCGACACTTATATGGTGCTAGGTTTATTCAAAGAAATTTATAACTGAGGGGGAAGATGGATGCTTGGCAGTGGGTAAGGTAGGTGGGACACTGGAGACCAAAGGAGTGCTTTCTGTCATTTTGATAGTCTTTCCAAAAGTGGTTGCAGGGCACTTAACTCCAGTGTTGTTTTTCTTAATCATTTTACAACTGTTCTTTTCCCTTTTTCTTTGGATTCCAGCAAAAGGACCTGAGGGACTGGTATGGAGCTGCATCAAAGAGTGCTCAAGTTGGGTGTTAGGAAAAGGTTCTTCACCAGAGTGTGAAAAAGGCACATAACAGACTCCCCAGAGCATGGTCATGGCCCCAGCCTGCTAGAGTTCAAAAGGCATTCAAAAGGACAGTGTTCAAAAGGACTGTGCTCTCAGAGTTTAAATATTGAGCGTTCCTGTCCGGAGCCAAAAGTTGGACTTGGTGATCCCTGTGGGTCCCTTCCAACTTAAGGAAAGAGATTCAGTGGCCAGGCAGGACTTCCCAAGAACGTGTTGGTTTTTTTTCTGGGGAAATTTTGACAGGAAAGGGTGGGAAGTGGTGTATAAACAGTGTGGTTTATAAGAATATTGCAGTTAACTGCAAGGGTGAGTCCTCTGCTGCCACAGACTTTCTGATAGTCCTTCTGCATCAAATTAATGATAGGAAAATACTGTATATCAAAACTGAAAAATATACGCTTAAAGCTTACATTAAATATCTTATAGCAGTGTTTAAAGAATGTCTTTCTCATTGTTTACCAGTTTATTAAATGTATTGGGTAAGGTACATTGTTCACCCCTCTCTGCTGCACAGTTCTAGGAAAAGAAGGACGTCTGCTTTTTTTGCATTCAGTGTGTTCCTACATGTTAAGTCTTTATTAAAATATGTTTACATCTAGCATAACAAAACCCTGCACAAAGCATTTACTGCTCAGCATTGTCTGATGCAGCTCTGCAAATATTTCTGGCATATATCAGTTTTAATTCTGAATGTCCTTTAGGAACTTGATGTGAAAGTACAGAGAAAAATAAAAAAGGAGATAACAACAGAAATGTCACATAAATAAAACAGGAATTTATAGCTCGTGTACTTTCCACTTAGCTGTGTTGGAAACTTAAGACCCATCTTATCTAAAGTCCACTGAAGTTAGGCTATTTTTCTAAGATGCTGGAGTTTTAGAAGTGTTGGTATTGCTTAGCTAAGTATTTCCCACCTTAGAAAAGTCCTTTGGTGGCTAGGAAGTAGTAGTCCCATGTTAAGAATTTTTTTTTCCTACTTGTTTCATTCAAGGACATGTATTCTTCAACTATTTTTTTTTTCCCCACTGAAACACTTTCTACAAATTCTACATTCTTACTGTTTCTTTAATACTGCTTGTCCTTCTCCCATTTACCAGCAGGCTTTGGTTTAATTTCCCAGCACATCAGGTAATAAATAAAATCACTTTAACCATAAAAAGAACATAACTTGTCCAGGGAATTACAGTGGAAGACCAACAAATCATGAAAGATGCTGCTTTGTTGTATGTAAGTCTCGCTGAGAGCATGGTATTTTTTCCTAGTAGAGAGAAAAGCATTATTTCTGTATCAAAGGACTTGTACTTTCTACTCATCTCTATTAAGACAGATTCATGTAACAGTACAGACTTTATTTATATCTGAGCTGTATGAAAGCATCAGTCTGAGGTGGACTAGAAAGAAGATGTCAATGTTGGTACTTCTAAGACCACTTGTGCAAATAGCTACCCTATCTGTCGTCCTTTTAACCTTACTTTTGTGCTAGGGTTTTGCAAGGATATTATGTTGTTCATATAAAACTAAAATACAGCCTCCTCTCCTCTGCCACCTCTTCTTTTTCAGACTCATCTTCAATACAGAGAAATGAAACAATGGATCTTACAGTAGCAAGAGACTTATGGCCTATTTTCTGTTACTGGTTTGCCTGCACATTGAAAGAGTAGCACTTTGTTACACAGTTCACTGAACTGCATGAGGCAATAGCCTGAAAACTGTTTTGTTGCTGTTTTTGTTGGGATTTTTTAGCCTTTTAAAATTTTTTTTTTAAATATGTTCCAGTGCAGAACTAAATGTTACAGAACCCTCACTCCACTCTTAAAAGTTATGTCTGAATCTCAGTTCTTCTCCTCTCTTAGCCAGAATCTGCCCTTAGATGTTTCTTGTGACCGCAGCCATTTTAATAACACATCTGAAATTTTGTGCTATCATTCAAAACAATCCGACTCTTCTCTGGGGCCTTTCATATGCACACTACTTAGGATAGTGATAGTCTGCTAAGTTTTGTATCAGGTCTTTCTATGGTGCAAGGAATAGACCAATTTTGGCAAAATGGTCATGGTTTTGTCACCTGTTGGCTTCTTTGTGGACAAGCAGTTTTCTTACACAACTTGTGGAAGAGTGACTGTGGGATGTATTGGTGCAAGTGTTTCCACTCGTATTATGGCACCTGAGTTGATAGCTGGCAGCCTTGTGAAATTGCAAGGCGGGAACTGGACAGAGAAATACAAGCTAGTGTATGGAATACTAATAACAAAAAACAATGCAACACTTAAAAAAACAAGCTGGAATTGATTTACAGGCAGCGAACCTTTAGGTATTACAAAAACTGTCATGTTTGTCTGCTTGAATTTTTGTCACTCAATTTTCACTCAAATTGGGAGTCTATGACTGTGCCTTACTAAGAAATAGGCAAAGATGGAACTTGCACATTTTTTTTTCTGCTGAAGAGAATTCTTTCATGCTTTTGTACTTAGCATGTTCTAATAGATAATCTGTGGCTTTATCAGCGTAATAATAGTGTTCCAGGAATTTCAACTTGAAGATACAAGCAAACCAGTTTTCATGGGATATAGTATGTATTTTTTTAGAGCATAAAGTGTAACTGGGGAAAAAGAGGAAGTAACAGAAACTTTTGGGTGCATACTGCCTTTCGTTTAATGTAGGTGGAAACTCTCTATCACATCAGAGGATAATAATAGGCAAAAATGCATAATTTATATTACACAATGTATGTGCCTGATTATCTTGCCTATTATACTCTTCTTCCACACTTAATTTCAATTCAGCTTCAGTTCAGCAAAATTGTTCTGTAAAAATCAAGGTTTATTTTTGACTTTTAGGATATTATCATATGAGGTAACTTTTGAGTATAAAGTAACAGATTTCCTCCCGAAAGTCGAGAGCAGTTTACATTCATGAAATAAATGATTTGCATTTATATTACAAATAACACTTTATATTTGTGTGGCAAATTAGGATAAAGTAATTATTTTCTGCTTTACAACCCACCAGAATTTAATAAGATTGGAGAAAGTAATACAGTGAAAAATGTGAATTACAGTATTCTTGGATAAGTGACATGTGGGCTTTGTGGAAGGTGATGACAACAACTAGATCTTATTTTTCTCAAAAGATCTTGAGTTATTCCATGAAAGTCTCAAAGGTCCTGGGCCATGTTGCCTGTAGATGTAGATTCAGTACTGCCTTGTAAGCTAGTTGAAGGCTACAAGTAGATGCTAAAAATTAGACCTTAATCTTTTAAGACCATGAGTCACATACTTTGCAATTCTTTCTGAGATTGCTATTCTTCAGCTTTCTAGGCAATGTCAAAGAGCTGGAAAGAGGAGCACTTAACCTTTCAGAGCCTGTGCTTTTGCTTCAGTTTAATATTATTAAGTAGCAGCCTTAGCCATTACCCATGCAGATGGTATGAGTCTGTGTGGTCGTAGGAGATGCTTGGCTTTTAGAACAGTTGTTATTCAGCCATCTTCTGCTTTGTGGTCATGATGTTGATTTAACTCTAAATGAAAGTCTTTTTTCATGAGTCAGATTTTTGCCACTTCACGACTAAAAGCTTACTAAGGTATTTCAGGTAGGACAGGCACTTAGCTTATCACTCTTTTATCTTCTGTGACAGCCATTATTTGATGAAGAGTATAATGGGAAAGAAAATACTAAAATTAAATCGTGTACAGGGATTGAAAGTCCTGTAATGTTCTCAGTTCAGAAGTGGGCTATATGGTGTACTTTTTAAAAAAAAGAAATAGTTTTCAGTGTTTAGAGATCAGCAAGTAATATTTGATGATCAAAACACAAAGGCATATTCTGGTATGATAAGGATTGATTGAAACTACACCAGTGCCTTCTGGCTAAGAGACAGGCATCAAGTTTTTGAGGTATCAAGTTACATAGGAGCAGTGGAAGCTGCCTGCTTGTATTTGGAATATTGCTCTTCCCAGATGGTACCATGAATAGCAAGAATGAGAACTGGGCTAAAATGACCATAAGTTTTGCAAGGACTCTACTGACCAAGCATTATTTACAAAGGAGTCTTCTACATCAGACTGACTGCAGCAGCAAAGACTCTTCTACTCTTTACTTAGGTTAATGCTGAATATGAAGTTTGGATTTTGAAACAGCAAAATTTGTTTCTTTGTGTTGGAATATAAAGTAAGGAGTAAGAATCCTGGGAGTGAATAGTTGTGGGTTTGTGGCTGAATGTGAATATCAGGCAAGAGTGATAGACATCTGTAATAAGAAGGATGCTGAATGCTTGCAAATCATGTCAGTTGTGTTTTGTGCAAGACAGTGTGAATCTGATGGTAATATGCTTCTAAATTAAATCACATGATGAAACATGTCTGTGGGGAACGCTGGAAATCTGTGAGCTTCACGTTAATATTGGCTAAAATTTGTATCTTATGTAAGAATTAAAGTTATGCTTATTAGCACATTGTCATCATGAGCAGGCCAGTTTGTAATTCTAATTTATCATCTGTTTGTTTTACATAAGGAATCGGCTGGAGGGGATATTCAGTCTCCTTTAACGCCAGAAAGCATTAACGGGACAGATGACGAGAGAGCTACGCCAGAAGTGACACAGAATTCAGAACCAAGGGCTGAACCAACCCAGAATGCATTGCCATTTACCCATAGGTACAGATTCAATTCCCACATCCTAATAAAATGATATCTGTCTTCTTCCTTGTTAAAGGGACCTTTTCCATGCCATGGCTTCTACCTAGCTCAGTTAAGAATTAAATCATGTGGTTTTTAATAAAATAAAACAAAATACAGGACCTGCTTTCAGATTTGCAATATAATCATTGTTTTCACAACAAAGAAACAAAATTATGTATGGGGAAGTCTCTTGGAATGAGACTAGGAGTGCATTACTTTGTAACTTATTCAGCTGAGCATGAGAATTTGAATGCTCATTAGTACAGGCGTCCCTTTAACAGGAAGCGTGATTTCAGTGACTGAGATCTTAGTAAAGATAACCACTTCACAGAATATTCCAGTTAAATTATTTTTGCAATTTTTATTTAAATAACTGGTAACATTGGATCGGCCTTTCAGTGATAACTTGTTGGAAGAAAAAGACTCTTATACCGCTTCTGGATTATGCAGTTTAAAGCAGCCTTTAACCGCACAGTTACGATAGTTGAAAACATTTTTCAACTTTTTTTTCAGAACACAGGAGATGTGTAGTTTTGCTCCAGACTGAATTATAATTAATTGCACTTGGAAGCAACCTGATCTAGTAGAAGGTATCCCTGCCTGTGGCAGGGGAGTTGCAACTAGGGAGCCTTTAAGGTTTCGTGCAGCTCAAACCATTCCATGTTTCTATGAATGCTGTATTCCATTGTGTTCTGTTAAAAAACAAAGAGTTTTTATCTAAACGAGCTAAGATGGATGTATCTTATTTGTTAAAAATTACTGAAAGTGGAACTCAATAAAACACATTATGTACTGAGACCATGGAGAGTAACATAAATATTTAATGAACTTAGAGGAAAGCTAGAAATACTGCATTACTTTTTTTTAGCAAGTGGTCTCAATACAGCTTTATGCCCTTCATCAAAATTTGGGGAACAACAGAACTTTAGATATTATTCAAATAATTTGGAATGAGCAGAGATGAAATTATTCAAAACTTCTCATTTTTGTGAGAGAATAATAGAAGTAATCTTTTACATTTTTCAAATGAGAAAAAAATTATACTTTTGCACTAATTTTTTAGCAGAATTACTGTGTTTATTTTTATACTTCAGCTAGTACCAGAGCATTTATTACATGTTTTAGAAGGAACGGTGCCTTGTAAGAGCACTGTTTGCATCTTGATGGAATTTTATGAATGTTGCATGTCTATTAGTGTTCTGTAAAGAGTACTTTTTACTTTTATGTTGGCATTCTCACTATTTTGGGGAAAAGTAGTTGTGGTAAGGTCCACAGACTGTAAGTGTTTTTTTTGTTTGTATTTAATGATAGCTGCAAGATCTTCTCTCTATTTATGTAAGTGTAAATATGACTTCTGGTATGTCTCAGTATAGTACCAGATATTGCTTTGCATGGAGCATGACTGAAGATGTTTTCAAAGCTACCTGGTTGTAATTGTGGATGGGGTAGAACAGAGGTAGCAAAACTACCAGGCTTTTTTCTTTCATCTGCATGTATGCAATGTGAGTGCCTGGTTTTAGTTTCTTGTGTGGTGATAAACCAGTAGCAAGAATTGTCATTGCAGTGATATCTCTGTCTTTAGAGATATGTCTATATTTAGATATCTCTAAATATAGAATGATGACATTTCTTATGATAATTCTCAAAAGACATCAGTTTTGTCTTGCTGATGGCAGCTGCAAGCTTGTAATGAAGCAAAAGAAGAGAAAAAACAACAACCGAAGACATTTATATACTATTATTTAACGAAGAAGAAAATGCTTGCTAACACTTTCTGACCATTTTTTCGTATAGAAGGAAAAGAAGCCTTTTTGTATGTATCTGAGAGTCAAGGAACACTGTCTTAATCCAAGGGAAGCTACCATTTAAATTCCTTGTATTTCGAAAGATACCAGTTACATGATTATGTTTTACAAGTCATTGTCAGAACTTGGGTTGGAAATTAGCTTCTTTACTTCGATTTAGCTATGTTCTGCTTCGGTGTGACAGGACCTGCTCACCAGGGGAGGGTCCAAAAGTGATGGTGTAGGCTGGTGCACAAGGCAGGCTTAGGTGAAGCTACAGGCAGAGGCTGGAGCTTCGTGCAGCAAGGTGCCGCAGCACCGCACAAGGTGGAGGTCCAGGTGGGAGCTGCATTGCTGCTGAGAACTGGGCAAACTCAGCTGTGTGCAGCGTCATTGCAGCAGAGGGTAGGGGTAGGAGGTTGAAGTTGTTGTTAGAACAGTCACTGGGGGAGGGAACTGTTATGTTTTTGTGTGAACTGGAAGGGTCTGATAGACGTTAACAAGGTCAGGATCGGAAGCGTGGAGTTCATGCTGTAGGCTACATCTCGCTTGTCATTTTTAATCTGCACACCTGAAAAATGTTCTATTTCATTTTGTTCTAACTCATCTCTCTGGACAGATACGTCGTCTTCCGCACTTTGTATGTCCTGGTGTGATTAGTTGGGCTTGTATTATTTCTGCAGCGTAAATGTAGACTACTTTAGTATTTATAGTTATTTTCTGTCCATTTATACCCCAAAAACTGAATAAAAGCATTACTTAATTCACTAGTGTTTTGTTATTAGAAATTTAATTTCTTATTATTTCAGTAAATAATTGTAAGTATTGAGATGAACTTTATCTAACAAGTCCCATTCATGTCCCACAAGTGTAACAGAACAAAAGTCTGTCTAGTTACTTCAATTTATCCTTAACTGAAAAGTCCTAAAGCTGTCCACAAGCAGTGTGATTCTAGTCAACTGCTTGAGAGAGAACACTATTAAACTGTTATGAGCCTTGCACAGGAAGATAAACCCCTGCAGTTAAATCTCTTGCCTTTTTTTAAAACTATGATAGTTAATGTTGAATTATGAAGTATTATTACCTGGGAACTTTGTGTTTGTCATGAATAGCCTGAACATTGCGATCATTATTAAATGTTGCCAGAAGAAATGAAAATAAAAAGTAGCCTAAGCTGGCATTTTAATTTTAATAATTTTGGCGAGACATTGATGAGTACTTTGCTGAATGATGGCTAGTCCAGGGACACTTTTTTTTTTTTTTTTTTTTTTTCTCTATAAAAGCCAGTTAATAAAATCTAATATTTAAAATAAGGCTAGAGGAAGGACAAATTTTCTTTCTTTATTAAGTCTTGGTCTACTCAGATGTCTTTCTTACTTTTTTCCTCCTGTCTTTTTACCTTTGGCATTTTCTTTAAATTGTGGGAGGTTTTGTTTTGTTTTGTTTTGTTTTGTTTGTTTGTTTGGTTTTTTTCAATTATGTTTTGTTTTCTATTTTTTTTAAACTAAAAAATATTTTGATCATAAAATGGAGTTCAGGGAGAAAGTAGATGCTAGTAAGTTTTTAACCACTTCTGATGTGACTGTACCTGACTCTTAAATGCAAGTTTAATTATACTGATGCACAGTATGTAGAGTGCCTAGATGTCTGAATGAGCCCAAAGGAATACTTTTCTAAGCTTATTCAGCCTTAGAATATAATTCAAGTACAGAAACTGAATAGTATGCCCGGCAAAATCTGCAAATGCTGCTTGGGATGTTTTGGTAACTGTTTGATGAATTTGCTTTTTTTCCCCCTTGAAAAAAATACATTTGTTCATAACAAGTTTTATTCAGTTTCTTGGCACAGTAGAAAGCTGTGGGATAAAACACGCTTTCAGAAACAAAGCTTACTATGAGAGGATTCTTCTGGCACAAATCTTGAAAGCCTTCAATTTTGTGTCAACCATAACTTGAACCTATTACATCATTTTTTCATGTCATATATGAAGATGTTCCATCTAAACTTAATGAAAGTTGGAATTTCTATAACTTAATATTTCAAACTCACAATATATATGTGTGTGTTTGTTGCTTGTTAGTTAAAATTCCTATTTTTGTATTCAAGTAAGTTTTTAATATGAAAGTTTGACTCACTGCCTTAGTGAAAACAGACTCATTTCAAATGTTGGTATCTTAGATATTTTCTGTCTAGATAGATTAACTTTTAATAATGCTGCATGTAAATCCAATTCTGTAACCAAAAAAAAAAGCAACAACAACAACAAAAAAGCCAAACCTAAGATCTTGCTGCTAGGTCGTGTTCTTTCACTGAGTTATCATTAAAAATTGTACACAAATTTTTTAGTAGATTTTTCACTGTGTGTATTATAAATGTGCTTCTATAAGCTTAAGTATTTTAGTTATATTACAGTAACAATACTTTATGGATTGTGTTTAATTGTTAAGTTGGCTTTGAAGAAAAGTTTTGAGATAACGGTTTTTTTGTGCTGTCTTGTAACTTGAATTTATAGTCAAATCCCATTATTAGGATGCTCTTTATGGTGATACATACCATTTTCTTACCAAGTCGTGCAGGTGGTGCACAAAACGTATTTTTCATTCTGGATTTTAAATGCTATCTAGCCTGATCTTAGGATACTTTTGTGTTGTGCAGAACATCAGGAAGACTGTAATAGAAGCTCCTTCTCAAAGCAGGTCAGCTATGAGATCAGACCAGGCTGCTCTGGGCTTTATCTAGTTGAGTTTTGAAAACCTCCAAGAATGGAGACTGCTAAAGCTAGATGTCTTTTTAAAAAGGTATCTCTATGACATAAAAGAGAGTACCTGTATTTGAAATGCATGGTGCTATAAAGAACTGTGGCATCCTAGGGCACTAGAGAGACTCCAGTAAATTCAACTACTCTTTTGATAAAAGATTATTATTTCTTGGTACACATTTAGAGAACCAGCTCAAAGACATTCAGTTCCCACTGTCATTGTAAGCAAAGATTATTAGAGCACCTAAGAAGTAGGTCTTGACTTCACCTCAAGCAACATTTGTTTGACATTATGAAGATCCTAGCTGTGCTGTTCTCCTACCTATTCTGCTTCTCTGCTAGCAAGACCCTGGTGGTCTGATGAAGAAGCACAAGGAAAAATGAGTCTTCCTTTCCTCCCTGACCCAACTCTAACAACTTCCCACTCTTTTGCTTAATCAGTGATGTAGCTGAATCAGGCTATCCTTCACAATAAAGTTCTTGCTAGGAAACCAGTGATTTGAAGTGAAGATCTTGTGTTTATGCACACCTTTTCTTGTTTCTGATTCTCCTAATGGTGACAATTTCTGAAAATTCTATGGGGAATCTGGAATACGTAGTAAACTACTACATGTTTTTATACCAAATACTGCTTAGTACAGCTTGTACTGTCACATTTTAATAAGATGTCTGCAGGTATGGAAGGAGAGATAAAGAGGAATTCTGTCTGCTGTTAGAGGAATGACCATGCTGTATGTGTTGCTGAGCTCTTTCATAAAGCAACTCTGCAACTGATAGAGCTGATTTTTATGGGTGAAGGAATGGATGAGAGCCAAAACTAAAAATAGCCCAGTACTTAAGAAATTTTACTGTCTCTTTTGAGCAGCTAAGCAAGAGCTAGTCTGGAGCACGTGGTCTATCCACTTCCTGCCATTTATTTAATGAGAGCTCCAAGGGGTAATTCAGAAGATGAGAGCTGGGTGTCTGAAAAAAAATGTTGTAAATACCATCCTCAGGGACAAGCAAGCATTTTTCTAATGTAACTGTCAATTACATTCTTCGAAGAAAAATACAATTCTTGTGCAATTTAAATTTAAAAAAAAAAAAAAAAGCATAGAACTTGGAACATGTAATTTTTCCTCTTTCAATCACATACATAACAATTAAAAAAAAAAGCCCTAGTAGAAAGGAAAAGGAGTTAGATTGCTGAAAGAATGAACTTTCACTTTTAAAAAAAATACATCCGTTGTGTTCAACCAATCCCAAACATGGATGACATGAAAAGATTGATACTTCAGCAACTATGAACTTTAGCTCTACAAATACCTGATATTTAACACAAAATCAGACTCACTGGGGTGGTTTTCTATGACAGACTGGAGAGGTGAATTTTATTTTTTTACTTATTTTTATTTATTTTTGTTTGTGTCCTTTACCTCACTGTCATTTTTATATAGAAAATATATATTTTTATGAAATTTGTAACTCCTTTTATGAGTCTTAATGCACAGTTACTTTTTTTCTGTTATGTGTAGGCATTGGTGATGAGCTATTCTCTTTATTCTATGTGTTACCAGTAATTTAGATGCCCAGTGAACTTCTTATTTTGTATGTCCTGATACTGGGTGTGTGTCTGAGACATCTAAATTTTGTGTAGGATTATTTTCATGTATAGTATGTAGAATATCTAGTTTTATTTGAGTTTTAAGCTGAAGAATGAAGTCATCTTTTTAAGGATTCCAGCTGCAGATATAGGTGATCTTATGCAGGTAGTTCATATCGCATATTTTCTTCACTCATACTTCTTTCATTCAGAGTTGTCTGAGTCCTCATAGGAAACCTTTCTACCACTAACAGGGATAAACTGCAAACTTAGCTTTCCCAGGACACCATGAAGAAGGTTTAATACACTGGAGCTCTGTCTTGATAATTACTGCTGAAGTTAGATCATCATTTACAACTTTAGCAGATACCTCTTCCACTACTGTCTTTTAAATCTTTCTTTTCAACACTCAACTGTCATTAGCATCAAACAGCGTGGACACACAAAAAAATGCTCAAGCATTCTCCAGAAAAAAATCACAGTGAAAAAATTTTATGAGGAAGTGGCTGCTTTGTAAAGTGCTATTCTTTAAAAATCCTCTTTGAAAAATTTAATACATTGAAACTACAAATCTCATACCTTGCTTGAATTGGAAGCCTTAGTGCATACTTAAAAATATTTTTCAGACACACTTTAAAAAGTATCTTCTCAGGAAAAGAAAGCCATGAATGCTCAAGGTTACCAGTAAAGAAAAACACATTGCTATTTATCCCCCAAGTCTCAAGTGAATTTTCTAACAGTCGTGAATCTTGAAATGAGAAGCCTTTGGTGAAAAGCAAGGACAGAGGGGGTGTTATTCAGGACAACTCTTAATATACTTTTCAGTGTCAGATCACGCGAACTTCATTGTTTTGTCCTGGTTGGTTGAGGAAATTGATGGGCGAAAGTATTTCATGACCAAAATACCCTGAAGTGTTCATGCTTCCCTCCCTTCAGTTTGGGATTAATTCTTGGTGAGGAGCTGGAGGGCTTTCTTTAGAAACTGAAATTTTGCCTGTTTGACAAGACTTTCTTATGTTTTGCAGGTAAGAGTACACCCAGTTTGCTCTCTTCTGTACATACACATGCTGTGCCTCTCCAAAAGAGGACCTCTTAAAAATTATGGCCAAATGGCTAGTAAGAAGTGTAGTATATAAGAAGACTAAAAGTTCCTAGTAGCTGATAGGTAGCTGCTTCATTTCAAGCACAAAGCTTAGTCCACTCATTTTTAACAGCACAGAACAAACATATAACCAGCTGTTCTGGTAACCAAGTGCTAAATAAACTTCTCCAGATTTGTTCATTTACTGTTTTGTATTCCTGAAATGTCGTAATCTTGTTCTGTGAAACTGGAGAATAGTTTAGACCTTAGTTTCAGGTTATGTATTACCATCCACATAGAAATAATTCAAATGGCTACACAGTTCTAGAGAAAGGAAATTAAAAAAGAGCTGAAGATTTGTGTTACCATAGAATCATAGAATTCTTAGAGTTGGAAGGGACCTCTGAAGGCCATCTAGTCTAACTCTCCTGTAGTGAACAGGGACATCCGCAGCAAGATCAGGCTGCCCAGGGCCTTATCCAGCCTGACCTTGAATATCTCCAAGGACAGAACATCAACAACATCATTAGGCAAACTGTTGCAGTGCCTTACCACCCTCACTGTAAAAGATTTTTTCCTTATATCCACGCTTCTACCTCCTGTATCCTACCTAAATCTACCTTCTTTCAGCTTGAAGCTATTTCCCCTTGTTCTGTCACCACAGACCCTGCTAAAAAGTCTGTCCTTTCCTGTAGCTCCTCTTTAGGTTCTGAAAAGCTGCTCTCAGGTCACCTCACTGCCTTCTCTTTTCAAGGCTGAACAGCCCCAGGTCTCTCAGCCTGTCCTCATAGGAGAGGTGTTCCATTCCATGGGTGATTTTTGAGGCCATTCTCTGGACATGCTCTAACAAGTCCATATCTCTCCTGTTCCGGAGACTCCACATCTGCTCACAATACTCCAGGTGAGGCCTTGCAAAAGTAGAGGGGCAGGATCATCTCCCTCACCCTTCTTGTCACACTTCTGATGCATGGGATCGGGTTGGCTTTCTGGGCTGTGAGGGCACATTGCTGGTTCATGTCCAGCTTCCCATCCACCAGTTCCCTCGGGTCTTTTTCAGCAGGGCTCCTCTCAATCCTTTCATCCCCCAGTTTGTTCCAGTAATGGGAGTTGCTTCAAACCAGGTGCAAGATCTTGCATTTGGATTTGTTGAACCTCATGAGGTTCACCTGGGCCCTCTGGCCGAGCCAGTCTAGGCCTATCTGGATGACATCCTGTCCCTCTGGTGTGTTGACTACGTCTGTCTCAGTGTCATCAGTAAACTTACTGAAGTTGCACTTGACCCCACTGTCAGTGTCATTGATGAAGATATTAAAGATTATCAGACCCAATACCCACCCCTGGGGGACACCAGTTGTCACTGTGGATCATGAGTGACTTGTAGTTCTCATATGAGAAACTGCACATATACATAGGTAGATACTGAGTTCTAACATTTTCATATGCTGGGTGGTTATGGTTTCACTGCTATCTGGATTGCCTGATGATAGCGTAAAGCAGTCATGATAGTATGAATGACTGTATTACTATTCTTGAGGCAGAATAAAACTTTTTTCCTCAAGTTTCAAAGAAGGATATAAATACATATACCTTCAGCCTTTAACAGCTCACGTTTGAGACAGAAAGATCCATTTGCTTTATCCTAGTTTTTTCTGTGTCACTCCTTTCTTAACCACCTCCCCTCCTTGGTGAAGAATACTGAAGGCAGAAATCACTCCACTGAGAACCATGTTTTGCCTGACTTATGCTTAAAAGTCTATCAATTACTATATTCTTGTTGGCATTTATAAGAATATAATTAGATATTGCTCAGGGGAATTTACATTACGTTTGACCTGTGTTACAAGGTGCTCGTCATCTTAAGTCATAAAGTATTTCCACATTCATTGATGGTGAATTATTAATTGCGGACTGAAACAAGCTCCAGAAAGGACTCTTTCACCATTTGAGAAGTGCTAAAGTTGTGTTAATGAAGCCCATATGGACTTACAAATTAGCTAATTTTTAATCAATTAGATAAATTACTGCTGGGGGATTGACCATGGAAGCCTGAGCCCTAGATAGCTGTCAACAGATATTTTATTTTAGTTATGGATTCTTTTCCATTTGAAGGCATGAGAAATGCTCTGCCAAATTGTGCTTGCATTAAGAGGAAATGGAGAAGGAGAGTGGTTTTTTTTAGGTGGTTGCAGTTCCTGTTCCTTTGGTACAGTTAAATCTTGTGAGTAATTGTACCTTAAGCAGCTGCTAGGGTTAGCTCCAGTGGTTACACAGCCAAGGGGCTTGGACAGAGATGACTGAACACTTCTGTCCCCTGTATCTTTATTGATGTCATGGATGAGGGTTTTGAGTGTACCCTCAGTAAGTTTTCACCTGACACCAAGCTTGGAAGAAGTGTCGATCTGCCTGGGGGTAGGAAGGCGCTACAGAGGGATCTGGACAGTCTGAATAGCTGGGCTCAGGCCAGTGGGATGAAGTTCAACAAGACAAGTGCCCAGTCTCTTTGGTCGCAGCAACACCACTCATCGCTACAGGCTTGGGGCGGAGTGGCTAGAAAGCTGCAGAGAGGAAAATAATTTGGGGTGTTAGTTGGCAGCTTGCTGCATATGCACATGCTGCAGTGTGCCCAGGTGGTCAAGAAGGCCAATAGCATCTTGGCTTGTATCAGAAATAATGCAGCCAGCAGGAGGAGGGAAGTGATCGTTCCCCTGTACTCAGCTCTGGTGAGGCCACTTGTTGAGTATTGTGTTCAGTTTTAGTTCCTTCACTACAAGAAAGAGATGGAGGCCCTGGAATGTGTTCAGAGAAGGGCAGTGAAACTGTGAAAGATCTGGAACATATATCTTATGGAGAGTGGCTCAGAGATATGGGGTTGTTCAGTGTGAGAAGAGGAGGCTCAGAGAAGACCTCACTGCACTCTAAAACTCCCTAGAGGAATTTGTAGAAAGTTGGGGATTGGCCTCCCAGGTAGCAGTGATAGAAGAAGAACTAATAGCTTTAAGTTGCACTCACGATGGATATTATGAAGAATTTCTTCTCAGAAAGAATGGTAATGCTTTGGAACTGGCTGCCCAGGGAGGTTGTGAACTCACCATCCATGGAGTTGTTCGAGAAATATGTAGATGTGGCACTGAGGGCCGTGGCTCAGTGGGCATCATGGGAATGGGTTGGTGGTTGCACTAGATGATCTTACAGGTCTTTTCCAACCTTAATGATTCCACGATTCTCTGATTCTCTGATTCTCCAATTTAAAGCCAACATAGGATTGTCTGTGTGGTGCAAAAAAATTGTGGTAAATTTGATAAAGCTACTTGATCTTTTTGTTTATTGAAAGGATCCTACTAAATGGATTAGTATGTCCACTTCTTGAAAAAAACTCATATTTAAAAACTAAAGTTTGACAAAGCAGAGAAAAGCAGAAGACTCTCTATATTAAAAACATACAGCATGAGTATCTGGTTTATTTTTTAGAATAATTGTCACATATTCAAATGAAGCTCTTATGCAAAAAAAAAAAATAATAATACACATAATCAAAGTAATTTTTGTCTAGATTTTACGTGGAGTAGTGCTGGCTGAATTTCATAAGCTATTTAGCTTTGTGTGCTTTTACTGATCACTTTTCACGCCTGCAAAAAACACAGGACCAAGGCCTGGGAGCAGTTAATTTTCACATAAAATAAAAATTTTGGTTTTATGTCTAAATCCAGAAGACCCACTCTAGCTTCTTAGTATCATGCTCTTTGTTTGTGTAATTTTTGCCAAATGAATTAACATTACTAAGGATTTTTCCCCTACTTATAGGTAGGCTATGCAATTAAACCCAATTAAGGTAGTAATTCCTTTGTAGCAAGCTGTGGTGTGGATTTTCTGGGGGAAAAACAGGAAATTTTGCCATTTTCCTGTGACATTAGGGCCTGGAAATTTTTTATTCTATTGTGCCCAATGCCTTTTATCCTAGATAGGTGCCTAACATTGGTCAGATAAATCTGCCATCTGATGGTATTTCTTTTAGCTTTCGAACATCTACACCTGGAAGAGGTGTATTACATCCACTATATTCTCTTTAGCAGATCCAGCATAAAACTGTACCTCCTACCAACATTATGATTCAGAGCTGTGCTTCTCTTTTTCGCAGAGGTAACACAGCAGTGTGCTCCCTGGCATTGCTGTCACACTGCCCTGTCTCCTTGGTAGGTTATTTCATGCATTTGACTCCCTTCTGCAGGTGTTAGTTCCTGTTACGATAACTTAAGCTCCTGGAAAGCTCAAGTAAAAGCTTGCTGATAAAGTAAGCCTTACTAGAATGCATCCTGAATGCACATGAGCATTGTTTGGGCCCCACATACAGCAGTTGTGTTACTGAAAATATTTGTGTCAGGAAGGGTATCATTTTGATTTTCTGTAGCATTCTGGTAGGAAGACCTTTTGCAGTGGAAGTCTGAGGGTATCAATTTTTGTCTTGCACATGTGGGCAAAGTTTCAGGGCAGGCACAAATAACCACATAAGTGGAATATTTTATATGTAAAAAACATGAAGTACGTGACACATTCTCTTCCTGGTGGAGTAGCTAGCTTGAGGAATAGAATGGGGAACACAGCTAAATGGTGATCAACATCACCTGTAATATTTCAGCATTTTATGCTTTAGGGTACCTTTTTGTACCTAAAGTGTCGCTTCTTTTGAATACCTTGAATATCGCTGTAGGTGCCACTGACATTTTGTGATACAGGCAGAAAGCAGTTTGTGTTGATCACTGTTTTGACCACGTAACAGATGACTCTGATGAAATGAATTCAAGTCACTGAGTAGTATTTTGGAAAACTGACAGTGCATAAGCATCATCGAGCTATTCTACAGTTACACTGAATAGTCAACAAGTTTTGTCACTAATGAATTGGGTGGACACAAATGAGCAGTGATGTAGAATTTAAGAGAGTTTTTCTGTATCAGCTTTTAAGCCATTTGGCAAATGAAGAAACCTGGAGCTGGGTGAATGTGGTGAAAAAAAATGCCTGGAATGTCTAGGCCTGTGTTTTCTCAAGTGCACAGAAATAAAATATGACTGTTGGTCAATCATAGTAATGGGCTTTGTATGTAGGGTTGTTGCTTCTGCATTTTTTGTTCTGTGGCACTTCTGTGTAACTATGTTCTATCTTCCACGGAATTCAAAGATTTTAGTTTTGAAATTCAAGTTAGAATTTTGGAAGCTGTCTTTTGGGATATTGCAATAACAAGACCCACACAAAATCAAAACAAAACAAAGCAAATGCGCTCCTAACTGAATTGTGCTTCATGCTAGTAGTAAATTATTTAACTCTCTAGTTTGCTGAAGAAAAAATAAATTCCCTCTCTAAATGTGAGAATAAATGTAGAGGTAAGATTTTGGTTCATTTGTCTCAAACCAAATGCTTTTTCATGTAAGCAACTCATATTAAGTTGATCATTAAAATAGCTTAATTAGCGCAAATTGTTCTTTACTCACTGTGTATGACTGGGACTCACATATTCATTTCATATAGGAAATACTGTAAAAACTTAAAACTAATGTAATTACATGACAACATAGATTGTGTATCATCTTGCTACATTTTTCAGAGATTTGAGTGTTATTATTTAATTCTACTTTAGCAGTTTGGGAAATTATCTATGCTGGGCTCACCTACTCATTCAGTGCAGTGAGAGGCTTAGGGAAGCTTACTTTTATACATCTTCACATCATGCTGCTTGTTGTACCCTTTTCCTATTCCAGATGACTAATCAATGAAGTGAAATAAAACTCACAATGTTAGAAAATAAATGTGTAAATTGAAGCGGAGAGGAGGATTCTTTTTTGAAACTGGTGTTTCAGTTAAGTGTTGAATTGGGCAGAACTAGCCTATATTTATTGCCTTTTTATCTATAAGTTGAGTTAAGAGCCAAATCATCTGACCTATGCATTTTTCTGGAAAGTGACTGAAGGAAATAAAGTCATATAAATCACACAAGTCTGGATTGAGTAAAAAAAAACTAGCAACCACTCGTGAGTTAAGGAAAATAATATGTTTATGTTTTTTTCTAGAACTTTTTTTTTTTTTTTAATAGTAGGGGAGCAAGAGAAACTTGTATCAGTAATGCTTCTTCTAGATGTTAACCTAGTGCATAGGAAAACAGACTTTCATGTGTCAAATTTCATCTTTTTATTCTTTTTTTTTTAAAAGCAAATTTCACTACAAGATCAACGTAGTTCAAAAAATTTAGTCTCTTGGGTTCAGATTTGGTTTAAACAAGGGAAATTTAATACTTCCACTCTCTATAAAAATCTGAGACAGAAAACAACACGAGTGGCTCTAAGCAAAAATTTCTTCTCTGTAAAAGTGGTCAGGAATTAGAACAAGCTGCCCAGGAAGGTGGTCAAGAAACATTTAGATGTGGTACAAAGGGATGTGGTTTAGCAGGCAGTATTGGTGGTAGGTGGACAGTTGGACTGGATGATCTTGAAGGTCTTTTCTAACCCTCATGATACACTGATTTTATGATTCTATCCACTGATAAGTTTTGCAAGGCACAAGTAAGTTGTTTTTCTCAAACCTACCCAGTCAGTATGGTTTATTCTGGTCATACAGAATTCATGTGCATTCATTCATGTGCACTTACTGCTTGTTCTTTTAAGTTCTTCTGACAGATCCGTAGATTATTAAGCTTGGCCTGTACATGTAGGCTATTCCCTCTAAGTAATTGCATGGCTATCAGAGGAGATAAAGGAAACTTAATTAAATGTACCGTGCTTTTACATAGCTTCTATTCCCTTAATGGAACAAAATGATACTGTTGTCAACAAGTAAACTTGCTCATCTACTATACCAACTCCACAATTAATGTATATCATTGTATTTACTGGGACAAGCAAATTGACAGTTGTAGTTCAGGCATTAATTGCACAAGTGGTTATTATTATTTCATACTGTGATATAAACTAGTATGCTAGCTGGGTAGAGGTCAGATAGTCTTCATTCAAAATCTTTATTGCACTTTATTCCAAATATTTGTATTTGTCATTTATGGAAGATATTTCTGTTCCTCATAGAGGGTTTATGAGGTCCTGCATGTGCTATTGCTGTTCTGCTTAATTCAGTTTGTTGTGGTACTAAGAGAGGAACCAGCATAAGAGGGTCTTAGAGACTAAGGTGACCTCTGGTATCACTGACAAAAAAGTTCCATTAAATCTAGTGTAAGCACATGTATATCTGTCACATTGGAACACTTGTAATGCCTGCTGTTGTTGGCAGAGATGCAACACACACTAAATTAAGCAGAGGAAGTACCTAGAAATGCAGCAGAGGCTTTTGCAAAGGATCTCCATCCTGTTGTGTGGTATTCAGTTTATGGGACCAGGAGAGGTGCCTTTAGCCACCTCACTGCTCAATGTGGTGTAGTTCCTCAGCCCACTCTGCTGCAGTTCTGTCTAACTTCACTCTGCAAAGCTGGCCTTCACTGCTATATCTGCAGAATCAGCCTATAGCTGCAGCTGCCTCATCAGCTACATGTACACTGCCAAATGCAGGCCTTGACACCAGGGGCCAGCATCTAAACAGTGTTCACATGTTATTGCATGGGCCCGTGCTGTGTCCTTGTGGCATAAGACATAGTTTCTGTTTGTGCAGAGTCCTTCCCAAATACATGCAGTGCTTTGGTGGCCACGTTGTCACATGCCACTGTGGAGCACGTATGGACATAAGGGTTTCAGCTGGGAATGCCTGAAGATTGCATAGAGCCTTTTGGTGTGATTTTGGAAGACTCTACAGATGCCTGTCTGATTATACAGACAGCATTCACAGTTTGGTGTCTGGTATGGACCAGAGAAATCTGGGGTGCCTGCAAATTCATAGGGCCTTGAGACATTCAGGACGGTGGGCCCTGTTCTGCTTAGGGGTGGAGGTATGTTCACTAGGAAAAGAGCTGTTCCTTAACATTACTGTCACAGCGTGGCTGTGGAGAAGGTGAGAGAGATGCTCAAATTCACAGAGATGTAATTGATAGCACAATTCAGTGAAATTCTTAGAACCAGAGTAGCACTCAATAAATGACTGAGAGAAGCATAGGGCAGTCACATTCACTCTTTTCATTTTTTATGGTACTGACAGGGAATGAATTGTATCGATGCACATTGTTCGAGGTAGGATTTTTGAAGAAAACAGGCTTTTGTCTCCCTAGGGCCTCTGGAAAATTAATTTGTACTGATTCAAAGTGTGAATTTAAGGTTAAAGTGCTTTAAATTATTGTGTATAATGATGAGTTACAGAATGAAAGTGGCCTTCATTCAGGTCATTTTAATGTCAGGGTCATTGTGTCCTAATATCTCACTTGCTGATAACCACATCGTGTAATTGCTTTTATATAGTGAATGATTAAGTGCCAAAACACCTTTAGTCAGGTTGACTTTCTTCACAGCCAGATACTTAGTCATTTTAGAAAGTGAGACATAAGTTCCTAAGTAACTTAGGTTGCTTTTGAAAATTTAGTTCTGTTGCAATATTTGAAATATTCGGCTCCATAGCAACAGCAAGGAATTGTTCCTTATATTCTGTATTAACTAAATGGACTAAAAACATGACTGGTTATCAATTTTGAATAATATCAGCTACATTACAGGTATAAGAATAAAATACTTTGTGATATTGATAAGCAATTTCAGTAGAGGAGTGAGGACAAATCTTTATTTTTTTCAGAATATGTGATGAAATTTTAGGTCTCCAAGGTTTTAATGTTTTGTGTGAAAAATCATAGGAATTAATTAGTTGTGCTTGCTCTTGCAAATGGCTAAAATTTATAAAACAGAGTTATTGATTTTGTTTTATGCTGTATGACCTTCATGAAAAGATAACACAGTGTCTCCTTGGTGTATGAAAATTAAATGACTAAGACAAAAATCAGATCTTTGTAAAAGAGTAAAATTAAAATGAAAAAATTAAGATTTTCTTAGTGCTGCCATGATATTCACAAGTCATTCACATTGTGAAATGATGTTTAAAAGACATACTTTCAAATTAAGACATTAATAAGATAAATATGCTTTTAAAATAAGACATTAAATTGCTAACAGTGTAAATTTAATGAAAATCAGAGTTTGAATGGATTTTATAAATCCATCCAGAGTTCAGTAGCAGACAGTGCAAGAAGCTTGGAAAGTTTCTTCATTGATTCTGTGTGGAAGAGTGACTCTTCTTTTTTTGCCCCACTTTAACATGGGTAGGAATGGGATTTAAATCCCTGATGGATAAGGACTGTAGCTGAAGCATTCATTTTGTGTTAATACCCAATCTTCTCCATCCCATGGAGTGCCTTTCCAGGCTACTACAATTGATTTCCAGTGTTTCAGAAAGCTGTGAACATCACCATACTTGGACATTTTTGTCTCTAGCTTTGTTATCTTTTAGAAGAATTTAATTCTGAGATATGGTGGAAAGTGTTTCCATGAAGTATTTGCTTCTTGAAAATAATATAATTTAATTGAGGTCTATTTCTCAGTGATAAGTTTTGATGCTGAAAAGTTGTCTGCCTTGTGGTTTCAGTAGGTCCAGTGATGAATTAAGACTGTCTAATGAAGTACAGAACCTGAATTTAAGTGGTAGGAGATAAGTAGGATACAGCCACTGATTTTCATTGTGTAGTCATGTGCCGCACAGTGAAAGGAGTTGAAAGGAGTCTGTGCCATTATTCAACCTCTTTGGTCAGCTTCATCCATCAAGTCTCTTCTGCAAAGATTTTGACCTTTCTGCAGTGTAAGACAAGAGATGCCTAATAAGAGAACTGTCTGTAGGAACACCAAAGAGTCAGCTTTTCTGTCCATGGGCTACATGTGTGCTTTAGATAATTTAGAACTTGAAAACATGATCAAACTGAAAGGTTAAATGCAAATGAAAAGTCATGTATGAAACACCCTGAAAGAGAAAGTTGTAATATCTTCATAGGCACTTCTCGTCCAAATTTCAGAAATAGATTCTGCATTTCTGTCATCCGCACTGAGGTAGGACTTGAGAGCTCAAGGATGCTGAATATCTCCTCACTTCAAATATGCTTCATGAGCCTCCTTTTTGCTACAACACGACTTTATCATTTAAACTGTGTGTGTTACTCCAGTCTATAGAGCCGATTCACAACTAAGTTTCCTTTGTTTTGTGCTGATGTAACTCCGCTCAGATCATATGAATATTCCTTGTCCCACATGGAAGAGCAGATATTTCATGCTTAGTTAATATTCCTACTTCTCTCCCCAGGGTATCTATCTTTCTTTGCTAAAAATTCTTTTGAATGCTCTAATTAAGAATAAAATCTTTTTTGAATATTAATTAGCTTTTCATCGTCCTCACTGAAAATATTTAACTCAAAGCAATTTCCCGGTAATTATCTTCTGATTATAACTTTGAGAAGACTTAACATTTATTAGAATAAATTCCAGGTTATCAAATAACATTTCCTTTTGCGTGTGTCCAGTTAATAGCAACTTCAGATAAAAACACAATCAACAGTAGTCATGAAGAGATAGTTGGTTTGTTGCTTTTTTTTTTATTTCTTAGGCTTCCTACCTACAGAAACTGTCATTCCTTCTGTAGCTTTCTCTCTTTTGCTGCTTTGTACTTTCACGATTTAACTGTATGGTAGATGACCATGTCCCTCAAGCTCACTACTTCAGCATCTTTTGAGTGTTTGAATCTGTTAGGCCTGTACAAACAGCTTTGTACAACTTTATGTGACCAGGATTTTTCTTTGTTGCCTTTTCCTGGAATGGTGAGGTAGGACCTGATGCCTTTCTGTTCCATTGCTCTTCCTTCAGCTTTCTGTTTATTCTATGACTCCTAGTTAGGTATAATTGAATGCCTGAGCAAAGCTTTTCTATTTCAAAATTTGTTTTGAATATTTAAGAGGAAGAAATTTGAGTTTCATGCTACATAGCATGTGGTACTTTGGATGAGCAGCAGGACAAACTCTAAAGACATCATATTCAAATTCTTTCTATTGTGAAGTAGCTTTCCACTTTGAATAGCTGGCCATAGGAAATACCCTTAGATATCTCTGTAAATGGGTGAAATTCCCAAAATGCCTGTTTGAAATGTTTTCTAAATCAGGATGTGAATTGAGGACTTTAACCCCGTGCGAATAAAAGAGGATTCTTTTGAGCTTTCAGGAATACTTCGTGGCATGCTGCTATCATCCTCTGTGCCAGCAGTCATCATCTGTGTCTAACAAAGCCATATCTGAATGGAATCAACTGCAACTGTAGCCCATTGCAGAGTCCTCACCCTTCCAGCCTAGTACCTTGGTGTTATCTTGAATTTATGAAGATATCTTAAGTTGCCCTTTAAAGCTTACTGTCTTTTCCTTACAGCACCATTTACTGTTTTTGTTACTGAGCTGGGAGCAGTAACTGTTCTCACAGCACTGTGGAAGAACATTTGCAGGACTTTATTTCACATGACACATTTCATAAGGATCTTGGGCAGAATTCCTTACAAGATTCACCCAAGAATTTGATGTAAATTCAAACCCTTACAATGTGTTTCTGAAGGGAAGAAGAAGCAACACTGACTGATTTCACTAGAGCTATCTGATACTGTTGTAAGAGAGCAAAATCATTACAAGTCCCCTTTGCTTCCCTGAGCTTGATGAGCTGCTCTGTACAGTTCACCAGCACAGCTGTCAGAAAGGATTGCTCCTTACTTTCAGCATGGCTAATACGTTGCTAGCAGCCAGCTGATGTTCCTCTCCTGCTGAATGATAGTGCCCATTCCACCAGGCTCTTGGTCTGCTTCCAGCCACTATTTATAATCTGAACAGCAGCTGCAGAGACTCTGCTTCATTCATGTGTATCAAGTCTTGTGGAGCTAGTTACTATTACCAGATGCCAAATGTTGTAGTGAAAGTACTCCAGTCTCCATTCAACCAAATTTCTCATTTCTGTCATCCCAAGACAGTGACTCTCGTCATACCTCTATAGTGCAGATCAGTGACACCAAAAGAATGTACTTGCCCCTGACCAATGGTTTGCAACTGTGACTACAGTAGAGTAGGAAAACCAATTTCTAATTAGTTCAGTTTAAAGCAACATGTCTAGTAATAAAGCCATACAATAGTAAAAAAGCATAATTCTGCACACCCTTCTGTAAATCTAAAGTAAAGCTTAAATCGTGTTTTACAGTGCTGATATTGCCTACAGTGCAGCAGGTAATGAATAAGCAATATCTCAGAAAACATCTCTTGATTTGGACTGCTTTTGTTTCTTTGTTTCTTGAAGGCATCTCTTGAAATAACTTCATTCTGAATGCAGCTCATTAATGTGTGCTCCCTGCCCCTGCCTGTGCAAGTCTTCTCCAACTGTCTAAACATGGTGACTGGAGATTTTAGGATTAATTTTCTGTAAGCGACCTACTTCACAGAGAAAGATTCTCATTTATAGCCTCTGGCACTCTATTCAGGTCACAGATGGACAGATAGCAAAGCTATTCCTCGGTGACTTACTGGAGTTGTAACCAATACCCAGTGAGAACAGAGATCAGCTCAGTGTTAATTGGTCAGAATGCCTAGAGGTATGCAAGATCATTGAATCCTAATTTAATTTTCAGGGATGTCTCAGTTATGCTATAGGATACTAGACAGTGCTTTGCTGTAGGAGCATGTTAAAGCAGGGATAAAAGTACTGTGTGCTACAGAAGTTAAATATCTGATGTTGAAGCCTTAGCCTTGAAGGTGGACACCAGGCACAGTTCTGGCTGTGGAAGTCTCAGATATTACCCATGTAAGAGATTCGGTGGCCAACACCAAGGATCAGAGGTTCTGGGAATGTTTACTTACTATGAAGTGCTCACAATCCCATGAACTGTCGACACTGTGAAGATAATTCTACTTACAATCAGTATGATCTAAGCCTTTCTTATGGAAATAATTTTTGTACATTGTGGTCAGTGAAAGCAATAATACTCCTGTTTTACTGTTAGCCATTACAGGCCCATTTTCTCTCTTGTAATTGGTTTATACTCTGCTGCTGCAGAAGTACTGATGCAGCTGTTTGTAAAACAGCTTGTTATCTTGTGTTCAGACACTCAGAATTTTCACAAAGGAAATTACTAGGCTTCATCTTCTGCTACAATACTTGCAAGCGTTCAGTAGAACTTTTCATGATGAGAAAGGGGCAACAAGCCAAAGTGTGAAGGGTGTTTCTTTTTTTTGAAAAACCATCTTAAAACTTTAAGTGTGCCATGAATCCAGTGTTGTTAACTGTGACAGGACTGAAGAAATGTGTATTAAAATCGTGGTAGTGCCAGTAAAAGGGTGCATGGCTTTCAGAACACAGCAAAAAAAACATAGTTAGTCATGTCAAATCCTTAAGCTGCAAATATGTTTGTGCTCATGTCATCCTGTGTACACAGACTGCTCTACTCTTTGAGCTGCAGTGCAGAACACCTTTAAAGGTGTTCTGTCAGGAGCCGCATTGCTGTTTGGATCACTTTCACCACTGAATGCATGTTCCCATTTCAGATGAGCAAGTATATTTGTGTTTGTTTCAGATGTTTGCAGCCATTAAGACTACATTAAGACAGAGCTTTGCTGGTATTTCCTATGATGCACTCTAATACACTGAGGGCAATCAATTCCTTTTAGCAAAAAGCATTTCAATCAGTAGTTAAATAAAAGGCTTTAAAGAGTATGTGTAGCCCTCTTATACGTATCCTGAGGGACTGCAGTGCTAGCCATAGGCTTGGTTATGATTTTGGATTACCTGTGTATGTGCTTTCAGCTTCTGACCTGTATGTTTCCCACCCCAGGTCTCAGCCCCAGAGTTTTCTATCCTAAGGGAGAATTGCTGTTGAGCCTAAAGTTTGTCTTTCTCCTTCTTTACTCTGGAGCTGTAGATAAATTTGAACCAGTGTAGCCCTGTAGGTATAGACCTTAATGCAGGTAATTTTAGTATGGTTTGAGAGCAGCCTGTTATACATTTTATCAGTTCCTAAAATAATTAATTTAAATCTAAATAAGTCCAGTTTTAATAAAAATAATCCACAAAGCATACTTCTTTTTTTCTCAATATGTTGTTTGAAAAAGCTAAATCAGCACTTCTACAATGGGTTGCAGGCTATTTTAATCAGATTATGATTTTAAGAAGTATGTTAATACAAAAAAATAATCCATGCCTTTGATTCTTTGTTTTCTCATATTGATATCCATCACACTGTATTTATGTTGGAGAATGCGGACTTTTATGAGAAGAAACAGGATAATCCTAAGTAATTGAAAAGTTAGTTTTGTATGTGACAATACACAACAGACTGATTTAAGTAATATACTTCTATTTTATGGAGCAATAGCACTATCTGTAAAAGATATGAGCAGGATTCTTGTCAGGATGGTTAGGGTACTGAGCAAAGGTGAAAGTGAGACACCATGAAACCCACTCACATGGTTACTCAGCATTAATTTGTACTCTGTCTTCTGAGATCTTCTGAGCTTATAAAAGCTTACCTGTATCATTGTGAGTATACACAGTACAAGCTAAACCCTTCATCTCCCTTTTAGTGTCTTCAATTGTGATATGAAGTGGTCAAACGGTTCACCTCTGTGATAATAATAATAAGACACATAGCTTATAATCCGCTGTGTTAACTGAATATAGTCTTGTGTGTGTGTGTAATTCTTCTTGAGGAAAGATGAGTATTATGATACATTTTGTAAGCAGGATTGGTGTCACACACAGTTTGCTACTTGTCCTGCTGTATTGGACCTATTGAATATAGCCAATTGCATGAACCTGTTGGTGTGGTCATTTGTTTGCAAGATCAGAACATCCAGAAAGAAATGGGAATGTGATGATGAACTAGAATTTTCACAGAATTTGTTGATATGATGTGCTATTGTAGATGAAAATTTGATAAGAGAAACAGAAGCATAGACATTGCTTCAAAAATTTGTTCTCATCTTCTTTAATATGTGAGTCAGTGTTCCCTGATGAAATGGGATTATTAGTTTAGTCATTTAAAATTTAAAATTTTTGGTGGCACACTTCTAATTAGTTGAATAGTTCATGCAATGCTAGAACAATTTGAAAGAACCCACGTTCCTCTTCTGAAAGAACTTGTATTCCTGTTCATGTGGATGTCACAATATATTTGGAAGAAAATGCTGGAGCATGGAAGAATCAGACATCCCGTGTTAGTGAAACAGTAAATGTGATCTGAATGGATAATGAATATTACTTGATGACTGGCTGGCTTTGAACACCTCAGGAAGTTCTCTAAGAATTATCATGTTTCTGAAACATGCTTTTGTGGGATGGGCTATGCATATGCAATTGCAAAAAAAGAAACCTAGTGGGTAAAATGGTGGCAGAATGTTTCATTGTTTCTATATGCAAAGTTCAGATAAACCTATAAATTTAAATGCAAAATATAATTAAACATATTGCATTATAATAATGAGAAATAGACTATAATAATTACTCATAATTCACCTTAAATGCAAAGTCATTTTGACCGAAGTTACAAATCATTGGTTTTCAATGGTGCTTTTAACAGTAACCTGATTAGACAAAAGGAATTATTTTCTCTCTGTATGTTCCGTGTAGGTGTGCACCTCATACGCTGCTGTCTTTACAAAAGTAAACAATGATGACCTGTTTGAATACTAATACATTCACCTGATAGGTCTGACATTTTTTTTTCCTTTGCATACTCAGTATAAGGATGGAGTCTACAGATGATGGATGACTACTTATCTTTGAAAACTAAAGACCTGTATTTGCTCAGATAATAACTAAACTATAGGCAGGAATTGTTCGTCCATAAGCTGCTCAATAAACCCCACCACCAGAATCCAATTTGCAGTAATGGAAAAAATCTCTGTGGTTCTTGATCTTTGGCTTCTTTGCCAATATTACTGAAGAATAATTAACACTATTATGATGTTGAAATATGAGATCTTAGAACTTTAATTATAAATTAATTTTAAAAAAGGAAGTATAAAGTATATGTCAGTCACAGAAGGCTTGCATTAGGGCTACTAAGCTGTAGTTCCAAAGCACTACATTATTTCTCTTGTAACAGATCTCTTTCTACAATATCTTTCATTAAGGAATAGGTTGAAAAAGCACTTAATACATATATGTTAAAATGACGACTAATCATATGCATATGGTAAAATTACAAGGTGTTGCATTTGGGAAGTTGGTGTGTATTTCATCATCCTTAACATTTTATTAAAACAAAATAACTGTTGAGCTGGGACATTAGAGGTTGTTTTCCAATAATGATATATTTATATTAAGAATTCTGTTGATGACTATTTTTTGCATTTAAAGCTTGGATATTTGAGCACTTGCATTCTCATTTGAACATTTAGTCATAGAGGTGTCTGAGGATTCTCATTCTGTTCTTGCAGTTCGACAATCAGCAAGCATTGGGAGGCAGAACTGGCCACGCTCAAGGGTAATAATGCTAAGCTCACAGCAGCCCTGCTGGAGTCCACTGCCAATGTAAAACAATGGAAACAACAGCTTGCTGCATATCAGGAGGAAGCAGAACGTCTTCATAAGCGCGTAAGTCAAGTCAAACAGCCAGAGTCAGTGAGACGGAACTACTGGTGAATATATTTACTCATACTGAAAT